>NC_134825.1:47133829-47443923 GCF_004210375.1 Tachypleus tridentatus | reverse complement strand
AAAGCTTTGGTAAAATATATATAGTTATAATTTATTTTAACATTAAATAGTTTCAATTCATTTACCTAAGTTAACTATAATTAATGTACACGGTTAAGTTTTATGTATAATGGATTTTAATGGAGTCACGAAATTTTAAGTGCTTAAAATTACCGTTTGTTTGTTTTTTTAATTACGCGCAAAGCTACTCGAGGGCTATCTGCGCTAGCCGTCCCTAATTTAGCAGTGTAAGACTAGAGGGAGGGCAGCTAGTCATCACTACCCACCGCCAACTCTTGGGCTACTCTTTTACCAACTAATATTGGGATTGACCGTAACATTATAATGCCCCCACGTCTGAAAGGGCGAGCATGTTTGGTGCGACTGCGATTCGAACCCGCGTCCTTGGATTACGAGTCGAACGCTTTAACCCTCCTGGCCATGCCGGGCCCTAAAATTACTGATGACCTTATTTTCCTACCTGAAATATCTTTAGTTGCCAGATTGTGCATAATACAATATTTAACTTGATGGTAAATTATAATTTGACAGTAAAAATGTATATACAATTATCAACAAATTATTCTTAGAAAATTGAATATTTTAATGAATGGATCTGCGAAGTGAAATTTTGTAAAATATTCTACTTTAGTAACATTAAGTATGATTACGAATTCTTCATATGATTGATTTCACTATCAAAACATATCCTTTACATACTATTTCATCTTATGTTTGTCAAGTTTTTTAGTTTTTTTTGTATGGGCCGAAGACAAATCTCAACAATAAACAATCAGCACACAATTCACTTGTTTTAAAATAATATTTTAAAACAAGTGAAACATGTATACAAATTTTCATTATATTGTTGATTATTACAATTGTATCCAGATCTTTAAACAATTTTTTTCTTTTCCGTCATCACACAGGTTGGTTCAAGTATTTTAGAACACAACTCACAAGATGAATTATTCTTCTCTGGCCTGTTATGACAATACAATCTGTGACAATTTCAATGTTAAAATTGTCACTATATATTTTTTATTGCTAAACTCACAATCAAGCAGTTTAGATCTAACCATCGAAATAAATTTTAGGCGCGTATTTATAGCTCGGCACAAGTATAGAGCGTTACACGTAATAGTAGATATTATGATACGATAATAATCTATTATAACAACAAGAAAAACACAGAATATTTAGTAACATGAAGCAATAATATAACAACCATCAATTCATAACTATTGAATTACACAATGTATTCATGTTACAAACAAACTTGTGATAAACTATCGCTTCTGAAAATAACTAAATTTACTCCTAATACTATATAACCAACAAAATAATATCTCTCGCAGTAATCGTAAACGAAAGTTGTCGTGTATATTTAAAAGTGTTATTATATAAATATTACTTTCAACTTATTAATCGTCCTACCTCTTTCACCAACAAGTTTTACAAGGTTCTTCATTTGACACAAATTGATAACTGTTATTCTTACCTCAATGTAGTAATCATAATTAATTTAGGGACGTTAGTACTAACACAGACTGTAAATTCTGAATTATCATATGTATAGTTCTGTCCCTATAATTTTATGTGTAAAACGTTGTTGGAAAGTTTGATACGATAAATTGCTTATTTCAGAGTAGAAAGTGTATCACTGTCAAAACTTATACTTGAAATTCAATAGTGGATAATTTATTTAGTTTTACACGTATCCAAAAATCAAACATCTGTGTCCTATTTATTGTCATCAAATTTGCAACGAAGCTGTTAAAAATGTTAAACGATCCCCTAGACTACATACAGAAACATGTTTTTCCACTGATGCAAAAAAGGATTTCATTTATTACCATATATAATAATTTTATAATCTCCTAATATTGCGATATTATAGGTTCCACATTCGTATTTATGATGTTTCTTTATCAAAATTGTCTATCAAGATTCTTATACAACGTATCAGAGTAAACTAACATGAAAAAAACAACTCTTTAGAAGAAGCCACTAATGATTTAACTTGCAAAAATGAGTATTTATTCAACACCTAGTGTCATTTCTTTCTGATTTATTGATAATAATTTAAGTTCAACTTGCAGTATGCTAAAATTATAAAGGATGTAATTTAAAACTAAAAGATACATTCTAAAATACTCAGATGCCATCGTTATCTATACTTGTTGTTTTCTCTTCAACCAGCAGTTTTCACTTTTTTCTTCTTTTTTTGTTACATAAATATGGCCGAAAAATTTTTTTTAGATGAACATTTAAGGTGTAATAGGCAGCAACTGTAAGAAAAATCTTCGAGGGCTAATTTAAAAGGTGTGTCTCAGTTAGAAAGGACGATTGACAGAAGTGAATGTTTGCAAACTCAAAAATTTATCAGAGTATTATTAACTTGAACATAATAAAGGAAGATATTATACTCCCGATGTTTCTCTTAATTTTGATTGGCATATGTTACTTTTTTAGAGTTAATATTTTCATAAGTTTAGATATTTTAGTAAATATTTCCTACTCTTAAGATTTCTTCAAATTCCACCATTTAAACATACATTTTTACGATGTTTTGATTTGTAATTTGAGACAGGCATGTACATCAAATACAATGTTGTTTAATTTCTAAGCTTTTTACAGAGACTACAGGATTGGAATATCAGCTTCGTACTAAATAAGGGAGACAATCAACGTTTATGCTTCTCCAATTGGAAATTTAACAGGTCACTGTATAGGAAATCAGAAATGTCAAGAAATTGTGAAGCGTATATTAAACAAGTAGCCATGCTAATAAAGAAACTGGACTAGCTAAGCAAACTGCCCAGCGAAATTGGAACAGTATAATTAATACGTTATTTAATTATGAGGCCTGGGTTCAACTGAAGTGAAACGAAAGTTTTTACTATTGTGTAATAAAACTATCAAAAAAAATTTTGTTACCGTGAATCTGTAGACAATGAGAATTTTCACAGATTACCAACTAATAAAGCTCATGTAGGAGTCGCAGAGACAGAGTTCATAGCGTTTAGTTAGAACTCATATAAGTATCAAAAGACCAGTTACAGGGAGTGTTGTTTATTACTGTAGAAAAAAAAAAAATCAACTTTAATATTTTTGCTTATAAAGACTTCTTTAATCAGTTGTATTAGTTTTATTCAAGCACTTAAGATTTTAAGTTATATTCTACAATCTCTTTGTATAAATTTACATTATTAAATGGAATTCAAAAAGTCATGTGACTTATAAAAACTAAAAACATTAATGTCTTGGACAGTATTAATGATCAATATTAAAAGAATGTTACAAAATAAAAACGTTGTAGCCAATGCAGAGTGTTGTAGTTATCATTTATGGCAGAAATGGATGCAGATGGTTTTAGACAGAGTGAACTTGTTATCTGTAACCTGCTTACGTAATTTAATGAAGGAACTTCATATCTGCCAGGTCGACGTACCTATTTAATGACCCAAACTAAACCTAAAAGTTATAAAGATGGTGTTTACAACTATTGGAGAAAGCTTATTAGTGATGGTTTTGAGTTTAATGTTAAAACATGTAATTTTCACAAAACGGCCTGAGGCACTCTTAATTCTGTGTGGTTTGAGTTTTGCGCAAAGCTACACGAGGGATATCTGCGCTAGCCGTCCCTAATTTAGCAGTGTAAAACTAGAGGAAAGGCAGCTAGTCATCACCACCCACTGCCAATTTCTCTGATGAAAAAGTATACACAAAATGGGTAATATATATACAATCCACTAAAACAGAGATCATATAACATACTGAATCTTTAAATGTGTTACAAACCTTCTGAAGGAAAACGAAACATCGTAAGTATATCCTTCCTCTCAAAAAAGGCTTCCCTAGGTGACGTTTCAAATCAGGGAAAATGTCTACGGCGAACAGTTGTTAAAGGAAATTAGACTCCGTGTTAGAAAGGATTTATACGGCTCCAGGAAAAACAAAATAAACCTTAACTACATACACCATAACGTTATATAGACAGCTGGTCAAGTCAAAGCAATAGGACTATAATTAGAAGGAATTTTGAGGATATTTTTCGAGCTTTAAAAACGGAACTGCAATAATCAAATGACATAGATGGGAAAACCTTTCTTCCTTTCAACTCTAATTCAAAAGAACAAAAATACCAAGAAAGGGAGAAGAGAGATGGTGCAGCACCTTGTAATGCATATGTTTGACTGAAGTAACATCAGACTAGTGGATGACAGGTTAAGCAAGTTTCACCAAAGTGTAACCATGGGGAAGGTCAGGCAAAAATAATATGCAGTTATTTCAGCTTATGTTTCAATGGCCAAGAAGGTATGGAAAATATTAAAGTTGCTGGACGAGGTATTGGTAATATCCTAAGCGGAGAAGAAAAATTATCCGAATATTTCGTTTAGTATTAATTGCTCCTACTGTAAGGTTACAACTGAAGAAAAGAAAAATAAGTGTTGTTTATCCTTATATAGTACCTATATAGAACTGTATTGTCCAAATTCATTGCATCTGGTAACATATATTTCAAAACATCTACCGCCCTGCTACTTGTGCTTCAGTACATATCCATTACAAGTTACTATTCTAAAGAGCAAGTGCCACTCTGTTATCACTAAACAACCCTCGCCCCATATAAAGACAAAGTTGGGGCTACGATTTTTAAATTATTTTACACCTTACAATATAGAATCTTATTTTTAAACTTTGAGTGCTGATTGAAGGATGGAAGCCATTTTTTTATTGAGGCCGACAAACAACATCAGATATATTTTTATATATTCTACCCAACGTTTCAGGTTACGTCATTATCATGGAACAATGAATGTCACAGATTACATACAGAACAGACTTGAAGTGGTTGTAATCGAGAAGGATATAAAACTATTGCAAATATACTGAAATGGTGAAATGTACTATAATGTTGAACAGGCTAGACTAATCGCAGATCAATCAAAAAGGAAATGTTTAAAATAAATAGATAAATGATAAAATAAATAAATAAATGAAAGCATAAATAATAATAATATTATAGGTGCCAGGCCCCCTATATATTGCTGTAGTTTTACATTTTTTCGGTAACTATCATTTTAAAACCTGTTTTGTAACCTGAGACATTCATAGACCCTTGATGAAGACGTAACCCAAAACGTCAAGTAGAATAAATAAATAATTATCTGAAGTTCTTTGCTGCCTTCACTGAAAATGGTGTACAATAATTTGCATGCAGTTTTAAGAGGAATCTACTTAATTAAAGAGTATGTGTTTCTTAACTGTGTATTGTGATGGTAAATTCAACCTGCAATTTTTGTTTAGTTACTCTTTTTCGAACAATATGTTCCTCGTGAGTATATACACTCAATGTATTACAATGTTACAATTTTAGTAAAGATAGTTTACGTGAATGTTTAATGGACAATACTTTATTCATTTCTCAAATAATTAATCCATCTTTAAATTAATTTGTGAGTACATCTTAAGATAAAAAATTATTTATTATCATAAATTTCAGAAAATAACTTTAAAATGCTAACACAGCTTTTAAAACTACAGCATTTTCAAATATACAAGCGATTTCCTTACCTCGACCGAAGTTATTATCATGCAATAAACAAAGTTTTGTCTTAATATGTATCCCTTTTAGGTAATTAATTCGTTGAATTGTAAATTTATGTTCGTGGTTTGGTCAACAACTTTGTTTATGTTTTCCATCGACTTTAAGAGTTAGAATGCGTAAAGAAAACGACAAGACGATACAGGTGTAATATTTAAGATAAGATAAAATGAGCTGTAAATAATATAATATTATTGCTTTAATATGATGATGTAAACGTGTAGAATGAGTTGCCATCGGTGGTAGTGGAAGATGGCACTTTGAAAACAATTGAAAACTAAGTAGTATTCACGGTTTCTTGGAAAAGGGAGACAAGAGCTAATAAATATTTCGTTTTCTCAAAGAAGCGTGTGTAGTTCTGTCTTATGGTTATTTGGGTGTTAGTGTTAATATACCCAGGAGGGTCAGGTTTAGTCGACCTCTTCCTCCTTCCTTTGTATTTGTTTCAGCATCTGTTAAGTGTATTTATACATTGTACACGAGGGCTATGTAACCCACACTTACTCAGCCCCCTACCAGGGCAATGTTCATGCATAATCTACACATACACTTCGTGCAAATATATCATTTTTCTTTATAGTTCCATGACAGTTTGCACTATCATTAGATAGGTATTTACCATAAAACATTCACATAAATCTCTTTCAATGTTTAATAATTAACTTCTAACCTAATGTGGAGTCTAGTTTATATGTGACCTTTCTCTTTTGTTTTGAAAATATATTTACTGGGAAAAGTGTTTAAGACTATCCTCATCATGTATGCAGTACCTATCTAGTTCGTTTTTTCTCAAATTTTTGTCAAAATAATTTATTGTACTATGTTAGAGTCTATCTGTTATTGTTACTATGTTGGCATATTTATGCATGAATTCTGATGAGGTAGTTCTGGGTACTTTATAAGCTGTTGTAAGTAGTGTATTTTGTAATGTTGGTAGTTTTGTTGTACTAGTTTTATACTTACATTTATCCATGCAGGGGCTGCATAGTCAATGACGGGTCTAATGTAAGTTTTATATATTGTTATGATGTTATCTGCCGTTGCTCCACTATTTTTACCAGTTAAGATCCTAGCATAGTTTGTTCTTCGCCAAATTTTTGTTTTAATATTACTTGTGTGGTTTACCCATGTTAGCTTTGAGTCAAACGTTAGTACTAAAAATTTTGCAGATGTAGCAGTCTGAAAGAGTGTTCCATTCATATAGATCTGTGGTTGTGCTTTTTTATGTTTAGTCAACTTTGTGAATACTACTAGTTGTGTTTATTTTGATTCTATATTTTTGACAATATTCACTTATTCTATTTAATTGAGGTTGTATGTTTGTGTCTGCTATTGTTGGTGTTGGTGCACCTTTCCAGATTGCCACATCGTCAGCGAACTGTGAGGAGTATCCATTAGTTGGATCTTTTAGTGATATATTATTCACCTACATGATGAATAGGATAGGGCTAACCACTTCTCCTTGAGAGACACCAGCTTCTGGAGTAAAACACTCTAAGAAGATTCCTTCAACATTGACTCTACATATTTTGTTTTCCAAAAAGTTTGATAACCAGTGAATAATTCCCCGCGGAAATCCAATATCATTCGGAACCAGAGACCATTATGTCATATACTGTCGAAACCTTCTCAATATCGAGAAAGCAGGAGACAGTGTTTTCTCGTTTATAAAACCTATCAACAATTGCTTCTGTTGATCTAACTGAATGGTCTGTAGTTTGTCTGAATTCAGTTTGTTCTGGAAATTTTGATGTTATATTCAGGAATGTGGAGAGTCTATTACTGATTATTCTCTCAAGAATTTTGCCTACACAGCCGGTCAGGTAGCTATTTGGGTTATTGGCTGGATTTCCTTTTTTATGGAACATTAATAAATTTGCATGCATCCAAGAAAATGGGATATAACCGGATTATAATGATAAATTAAAAATTGCTGTGAGATGTTCAAATAATTTCGGAGTGCCTTTTTTTAAGAAGGATGATGCTTGTATACCGTCTTCTCCTGGAGATTTATTTTTAGTATTCGTTATTGCTTCTATGAGTTCTTGTACGGAAATTGTGTTTGTATATTCGTTTGTGTTGTTGAATTGACAGTTATTTAAGTTGATTGGGAAGAGTGGTTCAAATACTTCAATGTTATTCGTTATAAAGTTGTTTACTTTGTTAGGCTCGGCATGGCCAGGTGGGTTAAGGCGTTCGACTAGTAATCTGAGGGTCGCGGATTCTAATCCCGGTCGCACCGAACATTGTCGCTCCTTCAGCCGTGGGAACGTTATAATGTTACGGTCAATTCCACTATTCGTTGGTAAAAGAGTAGCCCAAGAATTGGCGGTGGGTGATGATGACTAGCTGCCTTCCCTTTAGTCTTACACTGCAAAATTAGGGACGGCTCGCGCAGATAGCCCTCGAGTAGCTTTGCGCGAAATTAAAAAAAACACAAAACAATTAACTTTGTTATAAAAGTATGCGTTCATGTCTGGGTCGTTGTGTGTTTTAAACGTTTTTTGAAGTTGTTGTTTGAATGCTTCGGCTTCTTCTTTATTTGTATGTGTTGTGGTATTATTTTTCTTGTTGCTGTGTCTCCGTTTGCGAGTCTTTCTAGGTGTATCGAAAATTGTTTCGGATCTGTTTTGTCACTTAGTTGGGAGCAGAAATTGTCCCATTTTTCTTGTTTTTATAATTTTACTTCTGCTTTGATTTGGTTTCTTATTTCATTTATTTGTGTTTTCAATTCTCTATCTCTTGTCTCCATGAATTGTCTTCTTAATTGACGTCTAAGTATGATTAGTGTTATTAGTTGCTTGTACGGTTTCCTTTCATGCATTATTTATGGTTTTATGTTGTTGTTTTGGTGTTGCTTTATTTGCTGCGGTTTGAAGGCACTCCGTGATTGACAGTAATTATCGATATCTATTTTATTTTTAGCTGTTTTTATAATTTTGTTTGGTAGCCGATGGTCAAATTCTTTTTGGTATTCCTTCCAATTTGCCTTTTTGTGCCCCCCGCTAGTGCAGCAGTAAGTCTACGGATTTGCAACGCTAAAATCAGGGGTTTGCTTCCCCTCCGTGGGCTCAGCAGATAGCTCAATGTGGCTATGCTATAAGAAAACACAACATAGCCTTTTTCTAGTCAATATTTTTCTTTTCTACATATTGTATTTTTATGGGGGGTGCGATCGAAGACACACCACATAGGTAAATAATCACAGTCTACATCTTTTCCCACATGAAATTTAACTAGTTTTTGGCTCATATTATACGAGCTTAGACATATGTCTAGTATGTCATTGGATCCAATTAGTATTTGTTTTTTGAATTTTGCGCAAAGCTGCACAAGGACTATCTATCTGCGCTTGCCGTCCTTAATTTAGCAGTGTGAGACTAGAGTGAAGGCAGCTAGTCATCACCACCCACCGCCAACTCTAGACTATTCTTTTACCAACGAATAATGTGATTGGCCGTAACACTATAACACCCTCACGGCTGAAAGGGCCGAAGAAAGTTGAAACGTTGTTCGCTCCTCTGCATAAAAAAATTTTCTCAACCCAAACCAGCCGTTTTTACAAATATATTTTTCTCTACAAGTGAGTTTTCTCGTCATTACTGATTATTAAAGTGTCGTCCAAGATTTTGCGGTGTTGATTAACTGCGTTCCCCCTAATTTACAACTTCAAAATAAGGGACAGCTGTTACAGATAGCCCTCGAAATTCAAAAACAAACTGTTATTGAAATTACTGGCACTAGAAAACGGATTCCGTAAATCTAGAGAAGCCACGGATTATTTACTCTGACTTACCGAAACTGTTGTAACAAATGCACCTGCGTCTGCTTTCTCAACGCTTAGCAAACCTTTTACAGTGAGTGCCATAATAGGATAAGATTATAAATACCTTACATGAAACTGCCGTGTTCATGGCTTTCCAACTTTCTCAGTGAGAGAAAGGTAGGACATTCCCAAAGTATTTTATCATCGAAACAAGTGTCCCGCCAGGAGGGTTTTTTTCATTATGCATGCGAGTGAAATACCACTACTCGATCCAAATTCTTGTTTTTGTTCCCAGTTTCCTGTTAATGATGAAATAACTGCGTATAATTTACAACCACTATTAAAATAAAATAAAGAACTTCTGTCATAAACGGAGAGTAAAAATATACGCTTTTAAAACACAGGCGACCATTTTAATAATCAAGTAAAATAAGTGACACTTCCCAGACTATAACTGAATGGAACACTTTCTGAGTAGCTACATAAGCTAAATTCCTCGGCTTAACTTATGATTATAAACGCAACAACTCAAAACACGAAAATATCATGAGAACAAAAATATGGCAAAGAGCCAATTAACTATATACAATGTCTGAATAGCAACAATAGAAAAGCGACAATTGAAAATATACCTGAAATTTATAAAATGTTTGGTTTGTTTTGAACCTGGGAAGGGGAATTATCTATCATACCAGGAAACTGATAGCGGGTGTCTTGAAACAGTGTTTGATTAAACAAGTAATAAACAGACCATATTTCTCAGATATGAGTTGAAATACAGAATGATAATATTTTTTGAAATATGATATATGAGTAACATTTGTCATTTTTACCTTTCTTATATACATAAAACCAACTCTATGTTGGTATAAAAAAGTGGTATTTCTTTTATGATAATTCATAACCAATTATTTTATATTTCAAGTATTCAACACTGGAACCTCAAAATATTATACATGCATATATGTATTTGCACTTGTAATAACTTGTTTGTGAATCATATTTAAACATGTTTATGTTTTGTTATTATTACTGTATGTTCACGTATAGAGGTTTTGCGTGTGACGTCACTCTTGACCTAGTTACTGCTGACCGCCATGATGGGTGGCACGCTCGGTGTGTTTATATTCCAACACAAGGGTGATTCATAGTCAAAAGTGCGCGATGGTACACTCGTGTTGTGCATTTAACTGTTCAAATCGACATGGACAGGTGGAAAATGTGTCATACTACAGATTTCCTAAAGATCCCGACCGAAGAAGACGATGGATTGCAGCTGTCAATAGGAAAAACTGGACACCCACAGAGCACAACAGACTTTGTAGTAAACATTTTGTGTCAGGTATGTATAATTCATCTATAGCCAGGCTGAATAAATTGAAACGTACATGCATGATTTATGTATAGCAGAACACACTGCAGCACCAGTGAAAGAAATTTTTTTGCACACTTTTCTTTTACTTTTAAATAACTGAATAGTAAATTTACTGAAGGAACAATATCATTCATGATGAATAGGTTATTAGTACCATGTACTAATTAGTATCATGATGAATAGGTCATTTGTACATTAAGACAAAATGTTAATATCTCTTAAAGGACCAATTTAAGTGATTCATCAGAAAACCACAACTGGCACAAGATTAAAAAGTGTGCAAATAATTACTTTGTTGGCTGTACATTCAGTTGTTAAACAATGTTCAGCATATTCAGTTATATATATATATATATATTCAGTTAAAAGTGTACAGTGTATCTGTTATATATATAAATATTATCTGATGATGCCTTTAGATCTATATCTTAACTAAATTATTGTACTCTGTTTCAGGGACGAAGAGTGATGATCCCCTATCACCTGACTATGTACCTTCCATATTTCATTTTACACGTTCTGCCCTGAAGAGAAGGAAAGCTGCTGAATTGTGTAAATGTGAAAACAGGAAAGAAGTTACCAAAAGGAGAAAAGAACAACAAAAGAGACATGAAGCTGCTGCTGGGCTGCTTGACCTTGCTTTCATAGAATCTGCTGGCACTGCTGCCACTGATAGCAGCTGTACTGATTCTGCTGATGAACTTGAAGCTACATATAATAATTTTGACTTGTGTACATCACAATATACAACTGAGACATGTATGCAGACGGAAATATCATTCACAGACGTAGTTGGACTTGAATCTGAATGCCAACAGTTGCGGAATGAAGTCCTCCACTATAAAAGTATAGCAAAAGCGAACTGTTTCGAAGATGCTACTTTTGCAAATGACGACGAGAAGGTCAAATACTGTACAGGTATGCCGTCATATGCAGTGATGATGATCATATTCAACCAAATTTACAGATATTTCCGAGATACACAGTCAGTCTCTAAATTTCAACAATTCATATTGACACTCATGAGACTGCGAATGGATGTGGCGGGAGCATATATGGGTCTCCTACACCCAGTTCCTTCACTTTTTCCTCATACCTGGCTTTTTCAGCACCTGTCAGGTGTGCTACAAGTGATGAAAAGCCAGCGGCAGCCATTTACATGTGAATAGTACTGAATACAGCAGTTGTTAACTCGTTCAGTCATGCGGGACACTTGCCACCCAATATGGCGGTATGTTTACAAACCTTGTTGTGGTCACGTGACACTAATAGGTTCACGCAAAACCTCTATACTTGTGCATTTAATTTATAAACTGAAGTTTCTCGTTAATTTACAATTGATGGGAAAGTGTATCCATGTGAATAGAAACAATGTATATCGTTTTCAAAGTTCTGGTTTAAACTTTAAAAGTAAAAACATGTGTTAGGGTTTAGACGACTTATTCGATGTAGGTTTGTTTGTTTTTGAAATTAAGCACAGAGCTACACAATGGGCTATCTTTGCTCTGCCTACCACGGGTATGGAAACCCGATATTTAGCGGTATACTTTCGTAGACTCACCCTTTATTGGGTGGGGGCGGGATTTAGTGGAGGAACGACAGCCAATGTTGTGCTGATATGTATTGGCTCCAAAGTATAATAATGCAATGAACCAATGGGGACATCAAATCGTAGTGTGATATGTATTGGCTCCAAAGTATAATAATGCAATGAACCAATGGGGACATCAAATCGTAGTAGAAATAACTACAGTATAGGCCTTCAGCTCTTTATTTTTTGTCTGAAAAGCTCAGTCAAGGTGATGTTAATAGTAGCTTATCGCAGCATCTGAGGCTTAGTGTTTGTGTTAAAGAGGTCAGACATTTTAATGGTATAGTAAAACAGTGGGACGACTGGAAATATAAGTAGTGTCGAAAAATCCAAAACTTTAAAGGATCCATTTTCGATGTATGCGTATAATTCTTTGGAATAGAAAATGGTGGTCAAAATATTGGATGCGTAAAATGTAAGATACGATCAAAGGTTTGATAGGTACAAAAAAAAAAGGTAATTGTTACATGTCCCTTGATCAGACAGAAGCGGTCAAAGAAACAAACAGGACGTTATAAGGATCGATTAGCAGATCACGTAAGCATGTGACCTGATTCTTACGACAGAGTGACACGCAGAAGTCAAGGTGAAACTGCTCACTGGTTATGACACTCACAAAGGGGAGAAACTTGTATAGTACGTTAGTAAAATGCTTATGTAAGATTGACCTGCTGTTTGTGTGACTGTATTAACTGGTATGATTTGTCATTTTAGCTGACAACATGGATAGCTGTATATTAATTCACAATTATATATTTAAAAACAGCTGGTATGAAAAGAGAAAACACTAGTAGAGGAGCAAACAAAGTTTCGACCTTCGGTCATCGTCAGGTTCACAAAGAAAGAAAGGGTTACTGACCGGTAGCTGAACACATGTTTGAAGGGGGTTGTGTAATTGAGTGTAGGAATGTAGAGGGCGTGCTTAGATGTTTCTCTACATGTGGGTTTTCTCGTCGTTAGGGATTAATTCCAAAATTTAAAAAAATAAGTGTTATAATATTGTTGTAATCAATGGAAAGCTTTTTATACATTCATAAAAGAATATTTATAGGAAATAGTTAACTGTTTTTGTTTTTTGTTTAATTTCGCCTGAAGCTACATGAGGGCTATCTGGGCTAGTCGTCCCTAATTTAGCAGTGTAAAACTATAGGGAAGGCAACTTGTCATTATCACCCACGGCCGCCTATTAGAGTGCTCTTATATCAACGAATAGTGGGTTTGACCGTAACACTATAACGCATTTACGGCTGAAAGGGCGAACATGTTGGGTGTGACGGGGATTCGAAACCGAGACCCTTAAATTACGACTCTAGTGTTTTAACCACCTGCTATGGTGGGCGTCGAATGTCTTCCTAGGAATGATCAATATAATCTGTATTTATCAGGATCTTAGCGCAAAGCTACACAAAAGGTTATCTGCACATAGACTTCCATAGTTTTGGACTAATATGATAGAGAAAAGGCAGCATATACTTCCAGACCTAGAATTGTTCCTGTTTGGTCGAATAGTAAGTAGTATTTGACCAGCATACTCACGGTCCCAAAATGCAAAGCATTTTACTTGTAACTTGTTGCAATCCTTAAAGTCTCAGTTCACGATCTTAGCGGCCTGGCATGGCCTAGCGCGTTAAGGCGTGCGCTTCGTAATCTGAAGGTCGTGGGTTCGCGCCCGAGTCGCGCCAAACATGCTCGCCCTCCCAGCCGTGGGGGCGTTATAATGTTACGGTCAATCCCACTATTCGTTGGTAAAACAGTAGCCAAAGAGTTGGCGGTGGGTGATGATGACTAGCTGCCTTCCCTCTAGTCTTACACTGCTAAATTAGGGACGGCTAGCACAGATAGCCCTCGAATAGCTTTGTGCGAAATTCCAAAAACCAACCAACGATCTTAGCACCATAATCAATATTCGCGTCAGGCCCCTGTGACGTTTGAAGCATTCGTTGTGAACTTCATGCGAGACATTTCCTATTTACAATAGCGCCATCTATTATTGTACAAATAATATAACTTTTTTTAAATCAGTTTTAAAATCTCTTTACAGTTTTGAATTTGATCACACGTTGACCATTTTTTAATACTTGATCATGTTGCTATTTATATGAAATTGTAAACAATTTCAAAAATCATATTCTTTATTTATTCAATCGTGAGCAGGCCTGTTGGTTAACATGCCGGATAAGGGATCAGCGACTCCAGTATTCGCATTTTGTTGTCGAAAAACCCCATAAAAATGCCGCTCGACAATTTGAATTTTTTGGTTTCTTGTAAAAACGACCGTAAAATCATGGTTTTCGGTCATACAAGAGTTGCCAAAGAGCTGACGATTGGACACTATTAATTATTTTCTTTCCCTCCAGTTTATCAATTCGAAATTAGTGACGGCTAGTACAGATATCTCTTAAGCAGCTTTGCTTGAACATACGAAAGAAATAAAAAAGACAACTGTTCCACCAATAGCGTCAGTTTGGTGATATCATGGTTATTAATACTGTTTCTATAGGTGCAAAATAGAATGTTATGTATATATATGAAAATATATACGTATTAATTTTGTGCGTAAAATACCAACAGTACTCACTTTTAGCATTAGTGAACTATTAATTACACGCATCTGTCCTCTTTTAACACTAATTCCTTGCTTAAAATAATACCGCGTTTTCTACTATTCCTTACAAACCAATGTGGCAAGGTGGTGGGGTTTAGTTTAGAGACACAAAAACGACTGCTTATAAAGATGTTAAGTGGAGAAAAATGGCATTAGAAAACACAGATATTTAAGCCTACACTGTATTTAAGCCTTATGATTTAATACAATTGTGAATATTTGTAAAAATACTATTGACTGAAAGTAATTCCACGTCAATCATGTAGAAAAACCATAATAAAATATTAGTAAATAATATGGGATGTTAACCCGCGTTGTCATCAATATATCAACAGACAGCTGAAGGGGTAGTTAGTGTCAAGATGGCCATGACAGTGGGCGACCACGGCAACCGACTTGAACTGTGTGGGGAAAATAAAAACACAATTGAAAGCATGTTGTTTGCAGTCGTACCCGGTAATTAGCACGCATGTGCTAAATTCGCATGAGAATAAGTAAACAAATATATATATCTTTTGTTTAGTAAAGTCGAGTTTGTAAAATCTTGTATGTAATTTTGGAATAGATCTGATGGTTCGTAACTACCTTATCATTTAGAATCGACGGTTGAACGAAATCTATCGATGTCAGACAAGTTGTTTGACTTAAATGAAATACATATAGTTTTACCAAATACTTCAAAAAGTGGCTAAATGTACAATTTCAAGGATGAAACCGAAGAGTTACACAAGCAAATAAAGGTTTAAGAAATCATTGTTTTGGTCAATAACTTGTGAGAACACATCAATGGTAGCTTTATGCCAGTTGAAAAAGTCGACTACTTTATATTTGGCTGTCTGTTGTTGGCCCGGCAGGTTAGACCATGTTTTAAGTATCACGTGAAAAGAGAATATAACATTCTAGAAATAGCCCGGCATGGCCAGGTAGCTAGGGTGCTTATCTCGCAATCTGAGGATTGCGGGTTCGAATCTCCGTCACACCAAACAAGCTTGCTTTTTCAGCCGTGGAGGCGTTATAATGGGACGATTAATTCCACTATTCGTTGGTAAAAGAGTAGCACAAGAGTTGGCGGTGGGTGACGCTGACTCCTTGCTTTTCCTCTAGTTTTATTGTGCTAAATTAGAGACGGTTAGCGCAAACAGCCCTCGTGAAGCTTTGCGCGAAATTCAAAATAAACAAGCCGTTTGTTGTCAAACACAATGATATGCAATGGGCTATCTGTTTTGTGCTCACAACGAGTATCGAAACCTGATTTTTAGTAATATGAGCCCCTCAGACTTACAGTTGAATCATTGAGGGGCTATATTTATTTGTAATTTTATAACTGTTCCAGATACTTTCTTTCTATAAATCATCAACGTGTGGTTAACATAATGCTTGTTAAATGTTATAAAGAATAATAAGGTGGAAGGTTATCAGGTAGTTTATTTATTTTGCCATCACAGGGAGATGATAACGACAAGCTACCAACAGATATGAGGGTGTGATTTGGAAGAGCATAAAGTAAAGATTCGTTGTATAAACAAATTCTCTGAATTAATACAAACTAGGTAGCCTTTCCAAAAAGGTGAATATTAATCACTTCGTTTCTTACCCACACTATTTTATAATTATTTATAGGGTCTTGTAACGTGTTTGTGTTTTCTTATAGTAAAACCACATTGGGCTATCTGCGGAGCCCACCGAGGGAATCGAACACCTGATTTAAGCGTTGTAAATACGTAGACATACCGCTGTACTAGCGGGGGGCGGGTCTTGTAACAAATTTACATAACATTTGAGTTTCACGCGTTAACAAAGTTTCTTTGTTTGTAGTTAAGCACAAAGCTATACTATGAATTATTTGTGCTGAGTTCACCATCAATATCCAAACCCTGCTCTTAGCATTGTAAGTTAGGGCATATTCACTTTTGTACCCGTGGGCGTCCGTAGGAAGGCAAATGGGCACATGACCCCCTGGAACATAAGAAACATAATTATTTCTTTATTTAGCATATGTATATGAATTTACAAGTTTATATTTACTTCACGGTTTCACATTACTTATTACACATAATTTTCATTTTTAGTGAAAGTCGCCAGGTGTGTAGGCAGGTTTACTTAAAATCTCTAGATATCTATCTTGTAGCTAAATATTGAAAAATGTTGTTATCTCAACAGTTTCATGAATACTGGATATTGAAATTCCTACTCAGGTAATCAAAGAGATCGACGCTATTTTGCCAATATCATTTGAGACCCGAGACACAGTGTGATCGGGGTCAGCCTGTCGCCACCTGCCGGTAATAACAGAAGCAGGTTATTACAGAGATACGTGGCTTTACAGACAGACATCTCATGAAACAGAGTCTTTGGGTTTAAACTTCTGCCGATGTGATGCACAGGAAGTATCAAAGTCATAAGCGCCGACACAACATTTTCGTGTCATGGGGTAAGGTCATATGTAATAGGCTTGCTACCTGCAGGTTACTTCAGATTTTGGACAGACATTATGTTTGACAAGCTGAGAATCTACTTCGTTGAAAAACATAAGATCATTAGGTAAGTAACACTAAAGGTAATTCTGTAAAATGTACTAAGCTTTACAAAGCTGTGCAGATAATTTTCGCTGTTATCGTTACCTACGAGTTAAATTCAACACTGTTTAATTTCGTAATCCAAACATAAGATTTACATCATATTTTGTAATTTTAGTTGTGAGTATCACCATGATGAAAATTAACATCATTCTGTAATGCAGAGGTGGGCAACTTATTTTTCATTGTGACTACAACTGTGGCTAATGAAAAAACGTTGGCCACACTATTAAAAAAAAAATGGAAATATATTGGTTTAATCAAAATAATTGCATTTCAACTAATCTTCAATGTAAAAATTGATGGGGTTTTCATCACCAAGTTTCGTGAAATTGGGCTTGATATCTATTCTGAATGAGCGTCTTAGCTCTGCTTCTAAATTTATGTAAGTAAACCGAGATCTGTATCTAGACTTGAGAAATCTAGTGTAGACAATGTTGACTCACACACCCATGTGGATTCGAAAATGATTTTGAAATTGCTATCTTTAAATTTGGAAGACTCTCAGTTTTCAGAAGAGTGAGCCACATCTCTCTGATAGAACATTTTGTTTACCTTTTATGTGTTCCACACTTTGCAGGGTAAGCATCTCGTCTTCAATTCCACACCTATCCAAAACAAAAAAGATGTAATTTTCTTACTGAAATTTCCTAAGTCAAACTGAAATGGATCATGCAAAAATTCAAATATCAGTTTCAAATTTTTAAATTCGGAGAAACGTCATTCAAATATTTGAGATAGATTTTTGATCCAGTTTACATAGAGATCATTTTTAGCATCAGAGAAATCATAGTCCTTATTATTTTCCAGAAAACTATTCAACTTTGCAAAATGTGTGATATCATTATTTTGTAATTGTTCCGCCAGGAGGTTTAACCTTAATTGAAATTTATGAACAGACTGTGATTTCTCACTTATTATTTTACCTCTTCTCTGAAGCTTCGTAATCAAATTATTCAAGTGAGCCATCATGTTGCACAGAAAGTGCAAATCACACTGCCATGACTAAGTTTCAATTTCAGGGAAATTTTTCAATCTTACCTTTTTCAACAAGATACCTTTTATTTGAGGAAATAAGGAAGTAACTCGTTTCAAGACTTTTCCTCTACAAAATCAGTAAGATCAGCAAAAGTACAGTCACTGATTTTCTTCAAAGTCTCAAGAAACTGTCAATGCATGAGAGAGCTTCCACTTCTAATATAATTCACAATTTTTACAACAATGTCCACCAGATTTTTCAATTCATCACTTTTTGACATCTGAGCACATAAATTTTCCTGATGCAAAATGCAACGGAAAGATGGCAGGGTGGACTTCACATTATTTTCATATAAATGCTGCTTCAAAAAAGAAACAAATCTTAATTTCGCCCCAGTCATGGCGGGAGCACCGCGTGTTGTGACAGAAACCTGTTTTAAAAATTCAGATTGAATTTTTGTGACATTTCAAGAAATTTTTCAAAGATGCTTTTTCCACATGATTGATCTCGTAGTCCACAAAGGCCAAGCATTTCTTCCTTACTTTTTTGTAATATAAATATGTAGATTAAGGACTATGAACCTTAAATGTTGTGGTTACCATACATATTAAATTAATGTATAGATTAAGGTATATTAGCCTTAAATGTGCTTACTTTACATACACGATAAATGTCATTGAAATGTTGTGTTTCATGTAACCACAATTTACTATATTCATATAAGCAGCTATTTTATGTAAAGTTACATTACCCTACAGGGTTAAGAACCTAAAAGGACAAACTGAAATTTAACATTACGGCATATATACATATATATATCTATATGTTTGCAGTATGGCTCAAACTAACCTTACAAATATTAAACTCATCTTGCTTATTCTACTAACTATAATTGCAAAATTTTGAAAAAAGGGTCTTCGTCTCTTGCTTTTCACTTTGTCCTTACTAGTGGCCCACAGTGGCTCAATGGTATGCCTCTGCACTTACAACGCTAGAAATCTTGTCAGTAAATATAAAGTATGTTTGATGTTTCAAAATAGGGAAAAAAAGCAACCAACAAAGATTGTGAGATATACCTTTACAATATATGTCACATCGATAAATTAATGTATACCCTACACAAGTTAATAAAATAATTCACATGTCTAACATCTGGCGGAACGAATTTCAGTCAGTTATTGACAGTGGTGGAGGACCACAACGATGTAGGTAGTGGACATGAGCTAGGATAATTTGGCTGGAAAGTAAGAAAGACTATAAAGTGAGTAAAAAGAGGAAAGGTACCTATTATGTAATTGAGAGGGAGTTTCAGATATTTGTGCAGCGTTTTACTTCATAATAAGCTACTGTACAGGAGTTTATAAATTCCAGAAGTGATTGCCATCAACAACAAGGGACACCCGAAGCCCATGATTTGTTATTGAGATGAATACATAAAACTGTTCATGTGGTTTTGATATATAAGAAGCAACGCTGATATCTTTTATGGTTTACGTTTTGGTAAATTCTTAAAAGAATATGAAAATATTGTAATTTTAAGAATGACTCAAATTCTCGTAAATTGTATGATTCACCTAAACATGATAATGACATGCATATCCAAGAGAAAATCTCCTCAGCAATATTAACCTGCCGTCTTTACAATGCCTATTTATTAAAACATGTTATAAAATAAGCACTACGACATAGAATGAAATGCTGTCCAAATCGTAGGTTTTAATCCCCAAATAAAATAAAAGAACTATTGTGTTCTGATATACTGACACAATTTATATCTCTTCACTTTTGTGAACTGCTTTAGAGATCATCTTAATTAGTTTTAGGTAAGGTAGGATACATCGAAACAGAGACTTCCCTTTACAGTAAGACTTTTTTCTGGCGCTAGAATCAATTTAACATGCAAATAAACTTTTATAATAAAAAAATCTCTTTTTATAATAATAATAACATGGATTCCTAGCTAATTTGATTAAAAAGTATTGTCAATGACGTACACAATGTCAGCTTCTAAATTTAGGCGAATCTTCTAATGGAAACAGATGGTTGAAGATTTCATGAGACCATCTTCATCATCATCCAGACAGGAAAAGAAGTTAGTACATTTTAATGTGCAAATTATTAGTGCAATCATTATCCCATCAAATTTGAAATTGTTGCTTAAAAAAAGGTGTATTATAAATTTCATTTACAATATTTACGTTAGTAATAACTCAAAACTTGGTTCTTAGTTTGTAGATTATATTTTTGTTATTTCTAGAGAAGAATTAAAATGTGATGGTGAAAGGGGATGAACAGGAAAGCGTTTCTCGAAATTAAACGGACTATTCCTATTTCTAGCGTTTTCCCCACTTATATCAAATTGAATAAGAAATTACATCGGTCAAAAATAATTCCTGCAATTAATGTCCAATGGCACTTGTAAGATATGTTTACATAATCAGGCATCCATAAAAGGAAGATCTATATGGGTTTATTATGTTTCTTCATTCCACCGTTTCGTTTTTGAATGATAACTTAGAAATACATGAGATAAGCTCCAAAGTTATACAGAAGATTGGTCTGAACCATTAATTTTGAGCCCAGACCCATTTTCAAATATTTTTTTTTATAATTATTGCAAAAAGTTGAAAACGTCTCGACAAATCATTGTGAAAGTTGGTATGAGTAAAAAAACCTTTCATGTAGGGAGAAGCCTATTGATTTTGAACCTGTTCTGAAATATTATTTGACCATCTAATAGCCATCTTCAAACGATTTTGGATTTTCATGTTACAGAAGTCCGAAATGCCTCGACCAGTCATTCTTAAATTTGATATGTTTGCCACGCGAACACTGGAAGTCTAGTTATACTATAAGATTGGCTTCGGGTATGTCTCTTATCGCATTTGGATGACCAACTAATTCTCGTTATATCGCAGAACATATAGATGTATAATACTAACAAATTAAGTTCCACTTTTATTACACTGTTAGGCTCGAAGTTATGCAACTATATGATTAATGAAAGGTTATCTTAGGATATGAGAAGTTGCTTCCCTTATATATAATTGTACAAAACGCAAAAATACCCATAAAAATTACGAAACACAAAATGTGAAACCACAAATTTGTTTGCATCTCCCCATGGACCCATTGATCTTCCATACCAAGTTTGGCGAGGATATATTTATAAGGGAAGAAGTAATGGTAAAAATTGCAATATGAAAAAACTGAAAATTTGTATCTTCCCCCACATAGACCTCATGAACCACCATACCAGTTATGGTGAAGATTCATCAATTCACTGTGAAGTAGTCACATGTACGTACATTAAATAGTATTATTATATTTATATAGATTAATTTTATAAAATACTTATTGTAGAAACCTAATATCAAAACATGGTATATAATGATTTGCAAGTATTGAAAATAACTTCATATAAAACAAACACTTCTATTCCATATTTTCTTTAAAGATAGCTCTTGAGCATGGGAATGCATAGATTCCATTTAGTTTCAGTTACCATGTAGCACACTACTGAATATGGTGCCAAATAATGAAACCAGGTGGCGCTCTCGAAAATTATTTTTGAGAAGTAACCCAAAAAATCCAAACGGCAACTCTTGTAGCTTTAAATATTGCTAAAACTTGATGCATCTTTACATTGAGAATTGTGAGAGGACCCATTCACAGTTAATTTAGTTAAAGCTGCACAATAATCTTATCATACATGCAAGTTGTATTTGAAAAAATATTAAGGTTTTAAGGGACTACACATTTTGTAAAGATAACAAATTGGGAATTTTTTTAAAATAAAAGATTTTTCAAAATTAATTTTCAAACTTTCCCATACTATATAGGAACATACAGGTCCGGGATAGTCAGGTGGTTAAGGTGCTTCACTCGTAATCTGAGGGGAGCGGGTTAGAATTCCCATTACACTAAACATGCTCACCCTTTCAGTCGTGGGGGTGTTATAATGATCGGTCGGTCCCGCCAGTCGTTGATATAAGAGTTGGTGGTGGGTGGTAGTGACTAGGTGCTTTCCCTCTAGGCCTGGCATGGCCAAGCGCGTAAGGCGTGCGACTCGCAATCTGAGGGTCGCTGGTTCGCGCCCGCGTCGCGCTAAACATGCTCGCCCTCCCAGCCGTGGGGGTGTATAATGTGACGGTCAATCCCACTATTCGTTGGTAAAAGAGTAGCCCAAGAGTTGGCGGTGGGTGGTGATGACTAGCTGCCTTCCCTCTAGTCTTACACTGCTAAATTAGGGACGGCTAGCACAGATAGCCCTCGAGTAGCTTTGTGCGAAATTCCAAAACAAACAAACAAGCTTTCCTTCTAGCCTTACACTGCTAAATTAGGGACGGTTAGCGCAGGTAACTCTCGTGTTGGTTTGTGCAAAATTCAAAAAAGAAAATAAACCCTCTAGTCTTACATTGCTAAATTAGAAACGGCTACCGCAGACAGCCCTATGTAGCTTTACATGAAATTCAAACCAAACAAACGATTCTAGAATAAAATCATGACAATACTAAATTTGTTTTAATTCTAATTTTTTTACTTTGCCTCAAGAATTTCAAGGCACTCTTCTGAAATGTCAGTCTTATCTGTAAATGTTCTATCTACTTCTTCTATTTCTATAACTTTGTACTAAAAAGATATTCGTTGCTTGTGACATTCTGTAAAGACTTAAAAATATCTTTCGATATCAAATTCAATGAGATTTAAATTTATGATGTAAATTTTAAAAATCTAATTTTTTCGACATTAAAAAAACAATCATTTACTGCATATTTTAGCATCATCTGTCCCTTGACATATGGATATTATAATAAAATTCTGAGTTTTACGTTTTTATTTATCATAATATCGCTTATGTGAATCTTTTCTCTATCTAAAGTTCTCTTCAGTTCAATAGCATATTGTTTAGTACTAGTAATTTTGCTGTAATCTTTCATATTTTTCTTGCCATCAATAAGTTTCATTAGTCTAAGATAAATCTATTATTTTCTGCCTTGACTTTTTATTTTATCAGTTCTATTTCAAAACTGCCTTACCATCAAATTGAATTAAGAATTGTTAATATATTTTTTGTCATTTGATGAAGAAACATTAAGCTTCCAGCAGCTGTGCTCTTCCATTGTGAGTAAAAAAAAACGAATATAAAAATCAATCTTACATTCTTAAGATCAGGGTCTATATTGCAGTCGTCAACTTGTTAGAAAGTCAGCCAAAAGTCAATACGAGAAACATCTAGAATTTTAATCAACTAAGTAAGATTTATTTTAAATGATTTCTAGTTGGGCCAATACCAAGAGAAGCAAAAGATTTTATAAATGATATAAGGATAATGGTGCTTTGTTAGTGAGAGAATTACCATATGATCTGGATTTATTGATGTCATGATTAAAAAGCAGTATTATTAATAGGATGAAATTTATGACTAATCAAAACAGTGGCATAGTAAAAATAATGGTTTAGTTATTATAATGGTATGAAATTTATACATTAATTAATAATTCTTATCATCAGTTTCGAACATTAATTTCAAAACATCTTTCTTCCATTCAGAGTTAAAAAAGACCAGGCATGATTATTTGAAATCGAGCACAAAGCTACACGCTGGGATATCTGTGCTCTCCACATCAGGGGTATCGGTGAGTCCGATACAAATATACCTCTGTACCACTAGGGGTCGTACATCAGCCAAATTCAAAGGGCATTCATTCAACTAGCAGCATTTTCTTTTCTTTTTTTTTGCCTTCCCACGTAAAAAAATATTAAGACAAAAATAAAAGATACAGAAAGAGTAAGAAAGAAAATCAACACATACGCACGTAATATCCATTAAAACAAATCCTTATGTGTATCATCACAAGTAGTTTACTTCACAAACAACTGCATTATTAATTATTCATAAAACTGCACTAATGTTAAAGCACAAATAAACACTGAACAACAAACACTACTTGAAGAAAATGGTTACGGTTAATTTTCTAACCACTTGTTGGATTTGGAACTCATGATAATTTAAATGTTCTTAGAAGAAAAGAGAGTTTTTAAACTGAACGTTGCATATAAAGTTGCGTTTCGCAATATCTACTCGAAAAACAATTTATTGGAATCTTTGAAGCATATAGAAAATGTACTGTGTAAAAAATATAAAAGTGTCAAATTTTAACAATAAAATTATTCTAAAAACACATAAATTGGCAAATACAATTTTCATATGTTCAAAATTAGATGGAGAGTTTATATGAACTAGAAAACAGTGTTAACAAATAATATCATGCTGTTAAGAAAAAAAAAGTATATCAACATTGAAGAAAATCATCTTAAACGTTATATATTATCTTAAACGGCCAAGTGTTTGATTGGTTAAGACTTAAGTATAAGAACCAAATACAGAGGTTTATTCAATAGTACGTTGAATTTGTGCAGCTGATCAGCAAAGACACAAGCTATACATTAACTTTACCTTAATACAATGTAGAAGATTGATATAATATATTGTGATGTTTCTGTAATATGAGAAGTAGATTTTTGGTATATATATGTATGTATTTGGTTTACCTCTCATCTTGGATGAGTACGATAATAATAAAAAATAGCATGCACAAATTGTGAAAAGGAAGGTTCCCAGTTTGCAGCTCTTAGTAATAATACACGCCATACTTTGAGACTGTAGGTACGCTTGTTTGTTTGTTTTGAATTTCGCGCAAAGCTACACGAGGGCTATCTGCGTTAGCCGTCCCTAATTTAGCAGTGTAAGACTAGAGGGAGGCAGCTAGTTATCACCATCCACCGCCGACTCTTGGACTACTCTTTTACCAACGACTAGTGGGATTGACTATCACTTTATAACGCCCCCATGGCTTAATGTTTTGATTTGGTTTGTTTTGAATTTTCCGCAAAGCTACATGAGGGCTATCTGCGCTAGCCGTCCCTGATTGAGCAGTGAAAGACTAGAGAGAAACTAGCTAGTCATCATCACACACTGCCAACTCTTGGGCTACTTTTTTACCAAACCAAGAAAGAGCGAGTATGTTTATTGAATAAAATGGACTTCAATACATAAGATATAAATCTAATTTTATTATTCTGTATGTTTTCAGTTCTTCTTTTTTACAAAAAAATATTCAAAAACAACTTCAATCTTCCCTAATGTGAGGATTGTGGCATACGTTCTCTAGGCATCGTCTGTTCTTGACTTTATTTACCACCCCTCCAAAAAGTACGATATTTAACGTCTATAATGTCATCATCGATCAGGAAGCAACATTTTTATATCTTTCAAACTTCGTTTAAGTCTAAAGAGCAATGGACTAGTAAATCAGATCCCTCCTGCCACACTCACCTGCCACATTCTCTCTTTTGAAATATAAAAGTTCTTACAAGTAATGGTGCCAGGCTGCAGTGAAATAATCAAAAGATCCACCAGGGCGCAGTAGCTTTTGGGTTGTGAAACAATAACAAAGAAGATTCGAATAACGCGCGAAGTAATAATATAATGATATAATTAGTAATAATGTAATAAGTAATAATATAATAATGTAATAAGTAATAATATAATAATGTAATAAGTAATAATATAATAATATAATTAGTAATAATATAATAAGCGCGAATTTACAACAACTGAACTACATGAGTGTGTAATTCGTAGACAGTTACATACACAAACCTGAGAAAAACGATTGCTATTAAAAATAACTAAATTTAACATTTGCTCTATACTTAAACGGAAACAGCTCTCTGTGTATATCTAACACAAATTCATTTAGTTATGTTGTGTATTGTTAGCTTAGTTTTGATTTAGTGTTTTAAAATGTTCACCTGGAAATACACAATATATATGAAAATCAAACACACCATCTATTAGAGCAAAAAATTATCTACCAAATGACATGAAATATTTTGCGAAAGCGTTTCATTTATGAATACATTTGTTTAACTTGAAAGAACGCTCACGAATTATTCCTCAACCCAATAAATAGAATTTTCAACCCAATAAAATCATATGACATATATTATTCTACAATGAAAAAAAAAATACAAGCATATTTGCCATGGTCAGTAATACAGGTATGAATAAAGGAGATATAGATTTAAGTTTAGTGAGCCAAGAAGCCTACAGAACGTGTTTTTTTACATATTTCTTTTCGTGGTTTGAATTTCAGGTTTGTACAAGGATTTGCCTCATGTAATTATATATATGTATAATTATTAAATTCCTCTAACTCCTTTATTAAATAGTATATTGACATAAATACAATGTTTCTAAGCCTGATCAACTTACTTTCTTGATTAGTTTGTATATGTTTTAACTTTCAGTTTCTAAGAGTAAAATATTTTATATAAAAGTCGCAGTGAATAAACTGTTATGATTCATCTCACGGTCCAATACATATTCAGACCTCATATGTAAAGTCAGAAGAAATTAATTCCTTGCAAATGATACGTTGAGAATAAGATAAAACGTTTAACCTGATATGAAGATGGCTAAAGACTGGCAGTCGTAAGACTTTCGTGATTTTTAATCGACTTTTTATCCACAAACATATTCACAACGCTAAAAGTACAATGTTTTAACAGACCTTTAAAATCAGATGGAATTAGGACACGTTGACAAAAATCTTCTCGATTAGACAGCCATCTTGTGTTCAACCCACGATATTCATTTTACATAGCAAAGATATAAAAAAAAGTGTAAATGTATTCGTGGGAAGTATTCGAAGTGAAAATTAGATTTTTAATTATATAACCACAGATTTTAATATATATACAAATTGTATTTGTGAATATATTCGGCATAAGGAGATTGTTGTCAGGTACACAGCAATATATTGTTTTGTTATATTTTGGGGGAATAGGTGAAATTACAAGACTAAATTTGATGATTATTAAATCATACACAAACAGGTTACAAACAATCTGTAGATGAAGTTCTTTGCTTTAAAATATTCTTACTTTCGCTATATTTTTTTCACGTAATAACTCTACAACTACGGAAAATCAAACCATAACTAAACACAAATATGATTCCAGATCATTCTTTTCTTTTAAATATGTAGTAAGAATCATTATTCACGGATTTCAGAGTAAAAAATAAACTGCAATTATATGGATTATATGTTTGATATGCAGGCACACGAGGCGTATTCTACATTTTTATATTAATGCAAAAATTTGCAGACTGCTTCGTTTATTCTAAATCTACGCATTTTTCACGTAACTACGTTCCAGAAAACCGTTTAGTTAACTTGCAACTAGTCTCCTTTTCTCCTTTGTTCTTCTATACATATAATCTTTTCTCCACACCAGGGTGATATTTCGGTAATGCTGCATGTTGTACAAGCAAAGCCAATTACTCTAGTGCCTATTACTGGTACAGCAGATGATACGTGGAGGATACAGCCTTCCATTTGCTGAATGAAAATGATTAGTCACGTAATAGCGCTAGTCACTACTAGTAAATCCGACGATTCCCATTAAATAAGACACATTGGATCCCAAGTGAGTTGTTAGGCAGGAAGACATACTGAAAGCAGGATATCTGTTGATCAATTCACAAGTTCAGAAACAGGTGATTATCCAGCGTCCAAAAGTAAAAACACTTTATCCGTTGATTTAAATAAAGACTGTTTTCATTTTGTATCGCGCATCATGTCCAATCTGTTTGTTTGAACTTGGTAAGTAAGCATGTAAATTAACTTTTTTGTAATTTAATTTGTTGAATTTCTTGTTAAAAAGTGGAGCTACATAGTACTGTATAAGAAATCAGTTAAACAGAGAATTCTACACAGTAGGTTGGAAGGAGGTATTTTGGTGCTGCGAAAGCAGGATATTATTTTGGAGTTTTATTGTTAACATTTGAGTTAAATGAATTTAAATAAACACTTCTAACTAAAATAACGATGAGTTGTAGCTACAGGTATTCACAACCGAGAGGGGGAGTTTGAAAAGATTAAACAAAGTTCTCTTCTGTACACAGATCTTTTGCCAATGCCACAAAGGTTCCAGACATTGAGCTACGCGCAATGGCAGACTCGGAAAGATCAAATGATGTCTGGTGTACCCAGAATGAAAGATCAGACATTGTTCCTAAGAGTCGATCCTAGCATAAGGGAAACATAGATGACTAAAAGTGTTGAAGTGTAATGACACCTAGGAAGGTAGGTCTTTACAGGACTCTCTGGTCCAGCTCTGGTCAAAACCATTGGAAACTAATTGAAAAGGACTGGGTGTGCTGTTGATGGATGACCTTTGCCAGTAAAAGCTATTTTCCTAACATGTGAAACAGTAGGCAGCAGTAGGAAAATAAACAATGAAACTGTCGTGAGCCTCTCTATGACATAAAGTATCTTGCCATGTCGATCATGAGTCATGAAATACATTTCTGAAAGAGCAATGAAAGCTTACACTCCAAAGAGGCTTCAATGGAAAAAATGGCTGGTTTATGTCAATGACCTTTTCGTGCTTTTTCAAATATTTTATTCACTGGCTGAGAACACGAGGATGGCATTCTAGTGGACAAATAAAACAGGCTTGAAACTGAAACGGACACGCATGTTCATGTGCACAAAAGCGGGTTTTCTTGAAGTCTCTGTTAACACTGCTGAAATAGTAGCAACAAGAGACTGGCCTCAACATGTGTCCAAGTAACAACCACAAACAATCCATTGTTTGTTCTCATTAAATTTTGAAAGTATGTAAATTGTTTAAAGAGCTTAGAATATTTAATTATAGACTTCAAAAAGCAGATAAAAATTGAGTGTGGGTAATTATAACAAAATAACTTTATATTAAAAAGGCTTATTAACATTTAAATTATACTAAAGTTTAACGAAGAGTGGGGAACTTAAATGAATTGAGACGCATACATTTTGTTACACAAAAATGAAAAGATAAAAAAGAAAAATATTTTATTTTACGTAGCTTGAAATTAGGCATTTATTTTGTATTTTCAAATACCCATAAAACAAAAAAGATTAATGATACGTAGTTGAAAACAAAATCTAGATTTATTCGTATCCGGAAAACCTTCAAATAGTTCGGGAAGACTGACTGTAGGATGTATCAAAAATTTACCGAGCATTTCAGTGGCCTTTTGAGCACATGTATTGAAACCATGTTTTTAACCCGTGTTTTTAACGGTTTTGAATCTGTTGAAAACTCGTCAAAATGTACAATAAATTAATCAATCCCAAGTTTAATAAAGTTTTTTTTTTTTTTAAAGACCAGACATATTCTTAAATATTGTTTTTCTACTTATGAGAAACAAAATTTGCATCACATACCTGATAGAGCAATGGATACAGAAAGTGTTCCAACTTACGCTAATGTCACTAGGGTATTTTTCGAAATACAAGTGTCTAATGTACCACATGATTTTTTTTTTACGCTAAATTTGTAGTTTAAGTAAAAACTGTTTGGAAATAATTTAAAGACGATTGTTTTGTGACATATTAAACATACTAACATATTTGTTGTGATTTTAAGCTCGATAAATGTGAAGATTAAGTTAGTATTTGAAAGAAATAAGAAAGCTTCTTTTTTACCATTTTTTTTACCATAAGTGTTTCAACAAAAAAGGAGAATTTAACTTTTATATGTTTATAAACCCACAAACTCACATCAGTATGTACAATTTTGTCTTGTAATTATCCAAACATATATACTTAAATGTTTTATTTTTAAATCTTGCAAGCACTATAGGCCTGGCATGGCCAAGCGCGTAAGGCGTGTGACTCGTAATCCGAAGGTCGCGGGCCCGCGTCGCGCTAAACATGCTCGCCCTCTCAGCCGTGGGGGCGTATAATGTGACGGTCAATCACACTATTCGTTGGTAAAAGAGTAGCCCAAGAGTTGGCGGTGGGTGATGATGACTAGCTGCCTTCCCTCTAGTCTTACACTGCTAAATTAGGGACGGCTAGCACAGATAGCCCTCGAGTAGATTTGTGCGAAAATCCAAAACAAACAAACAAGCAAGCAAGCACTATATTTCGTTTGTTTTTCAATAAAGAAGAGAGAATTAATAGATTACTCGAGCTGAAGCAGTCTTTAGTTCAGTATCATTATCCAAAAATGTTATATGACGAGTTTTGGAAATTATTAAAAATATTTTTAAATAAAAATGCTTAGATAGAAAGATTAGTATATCTCAAAACAATAGTATACCTTTTTCAGTGGACCAGTGTTCCTCCATTATACATGTTTATATTTTATTTGTTGTGCACAATTAATACAAATAGTAGATTAAAAAAACTATTAGATTTTTCAAAAAATACTAAAATAATTTTATTAAGAAAACAACCTAAAACTTTTATCGGTTATTGAATAAATCTAAAGGGAGAGATATTTTCGATTGTTTAAGAAATGACAGTGCTTCACTTATTTCAGGCCCGGTTTGGCCAAGTTGGTCAAGGCGTTCGACTCGTAATCTGAGCGTCATGGGTTCGAATCCCCGTCGCATCATACATGCTCGCTCTTTCAGCCGTGGGGGCGTTATAATGAGACAGTCAATCCTACTAGTCGTTGATAAAAGAGTAGCCCAAGAGTCGGCGGTGGATGGTGATAACTAGTTGCCTTCCCTATAGTCTTACACTGCTAAATTTGGGACGGCAAACGCAGATAGCCTCGTGTAGGTTTGTGCGAAATTCAACAACAAATTTACTTAATTTAGTATATATGAAAATTATAAGAACAATAAAAAGAAATATTAAATATATTTTGTGTTTCATTTATAATTTACTTATTTGAAATTCCAAAAATGTAACATATATTTTATAATAACATAACATACCCGAAAATAACAACATTACAGAACGCCATTGAACCTTTTTGTCCTTTAGGCCGTCCTATTCACTAAATTAAACTAATTACTAAAAACATTTAAATAAAACCCTTGTTCTTCAACATTTTTAAATTTACTGTATCCAATAAACTCAAATGCGAGTCATTCTAAAGCCCAAACACCCTATTTAAAATATGTAGTCGTCTTAGGTGAAAGTGTCATCTACCTTATTGAGAGTTACTGTGTTTCCTAATCTTACCACACTTACCATTGAATACGAAAGAAAATATTGCATCAGTACTATAAATACTCTTAATTATCCTAAATACCTCAATCAGATTTTTTTTTTCATTTTATTATTTCTTTCAAAAGAACACAAGTTTAAAGATCTTAACCTGTCCTCATATGACACATTTTCTATTCCGGTTATCATCTTATTAGCTCTTCTCTGAATCGTTTTCAACAATTTAATGCCCTTTCATAGATAAAAAAAATCCCAAGACTTAACATTGTGTTCTAAATTACTAAACACAGAGCATTTTTACAACGACATTAATACTATTTAGCCTTATATTCACTATTTCTGTTGATGCATCTTAAATTTCTATTTACTCTACCACTAGAGTATTTGGCTGATTTAAAAGAATGATCAATCGGAACACTAATTTTTTTGTCTTCCATAATACTGCTAAGGTTATTCCCATCAAAATTGTACTCATAAATCATTATGCATTACTTTGCATTTATTATAATTCAGAGCCATCTGCCCTTTAGTTGCAAAACTCACACAATTCTAGTTTTTTTCTGAAGCAGGAATATCTAAAACTTTCATGTCATCAGCAAGTTCAAATTAGCTATTGACTATTCTGTCACCTTTGCCATTGATATAAATCAATAAGAGCAAAGTCTCTAACATCGAGCTCTCAGGTACCCAATTCATGACATTAATCCAATTTGATAAAACTTATTTATAACAGGAATATAGTTTCTTCCATCTAGATATTTTTTATTCAATAAGTGAGCCTATTCTTCACAACAATAACTTTTTAACAAGCATTTTATGTGATAGCTTTTCAGACGCTTTTTGAAAATCCAGATACATCAAATCCACACTTGATTAATAAAGCAAAACTTTTCTCGAGTGAAGCCATGTTGACTATTCAATAAAAATTTAAACTTTTAAATGACTTTGCAAAGCATATTTTGTCAGACTTTTGAAGCTTTATCCTACTCCTGATGTAAGACTAATAGATTTATGATTAATGGGAAAAGGATGAGCAACGATTGCCAACTTTCATTTTTCTGGCACCAGCTCACTATTCAAAGATTTAGGAAAAATAATAGCAAGAGTTTCATATATCTAATCTTTAAAATATTTCAAAACATTTGAATAAATATTATCTGACTTTGAATATTTATAATTCTGCAAATTTTTAAATTTTTTCTTGACAAACTCAAAATTATGCAATAGTCTTGTTCGATTTGCTTTAATCTAGCAACTGTTGAGAATCATCGCTCAAATCTTCATTAATAAGACTGAAGAAAAAGTAGGATTTAATAAGCCATTTATCTCGTAATCATCAGGTATTAACCTTTTTGTATCACCTCTCAAAAGTGTTATTCTTGTTCTAACATTTTGTTTTAATGTATTTGAAGGATTTCCTACTACTTATTTATACATGTTCAGCCAACTTCTTTTCTTATACTTTTTGTTTCTAAATCTCTTGTTCGATCAACTCTCGTGACATGGCACCAGCATTCCAGGTCTCCCATCACTAGAATCCATTTACATTTCTTATATTTACATTCGTTTTCTCTAATTTTCACTTTAGTATCTTTTTTTTTTAAGCCAACCTGGTTCTTTATTCGAAGGTATTTCTTTTTGTCTATTTATTTATGAATAAGGCTTATCTTGAATATTTTGAATTTATTTCTAAAATGTTTTCACATTTGATCAATATTGAAATATTGATAATATGAATCAAATTGTACAATTTACAGCAGATATATTTATTGTCTTATACCTTGAAATCTTGCTTTTCAAAACTTTGAACAAATCTCATTCCTCCTTATCTCCATATACAGTAAAATATCAAATCTAATATAGCAATGATCACTTGCACCCAGATACTTCCTAATCTCTATTTATCAATCACTTCTTTATCAGAAGTTAACAATAAATCTAAGATATCACGGCTTCTAGTATGATCTCTAACCAATTATTGAAGAACATTTTCTGGCAGTTTCCTTGACAGAAGTAAATTATTATGGCTTTTTTTTTTTGAATGTCTTTATTAATCCCCATAACAAGCTTAGGAACTTCAGTAAAAACAAATTCAAAGATCTTAACAAATCCTCTTATGACAATCTTTCCATCACATGTACCATCTTAGTCCTTCATAAGTTATAGAGCCAAAGATTGAGCACACTACTTCAATACAATGATATTATAAAAGAACCTACTCTTCCCTAGATAATTAATCCTTATGTACACTACAAAGACTGTATCACTGCTAGCATTTATTACTATATCATTTGTTCTGTTATTTATGGCATCAACCCATGTTTTGGATAAAATAAGCTAATTATTTTCTCCCATTTACCCTATAGACTATTCCATTCACGAGAACTACTGAAGAATCTTCTATAATGATGACCTCTTTATGTTTTTAGTTTCCATCAATATCTGTCTCTTTTTTCGTCCTTCCCTCCTCATCTATACAAGTTAAAGAGTGAAATCTGTTACTTAACATATCGTGCTCTACAAATAAAACCACTACTCGTTTTAACTTCCTGAATTTGTTTTTTGCCTCTGTATCCCTCGCATGCAAAGAATTAATTTCAGTTTACACATTATGAATACTCTGCCTAAATATATCCAAAAATTTTAATTTCCTCGTCAAATCCTTCAGTTTATCCGTCCATTCATTCATATCCTCCACATTACTGAGAACGACTTCCGGCTTCCTCCCTATTCTACAAGCATTACATACAAATTATTCAACTGTACTACGAACTTCCTTAAATGAGCATGTCAGCACCGAATTTCCTATTTCACCTAACAAACTAGAAATTCTTAACACTTGTGTTACTCTGAAATAACTATAGCCTGTGAGTGAATAATCAACACTAAATATGTGACGTATCGAATATGTAAATAATTGTGGCAAAACAGAGAATTTTTATTAAGGATAAATATAAATCAGTTCCATGTTAGATTTTGCTAAAAAAATTCACTATATGCCATCAACAGTTTGAAGAATATGTTTTGAGAAAATTCAAACTTCTGAAATAACCACATTCTCCATTTCGGCATGTAATGTAAAATATAAAATATTATTTTTGGAAAAAATATGTCATAAATTTTTGGTATCACTTTAAGTAGGTTTGGTTATTTTAGAGAAAAACTACATTAGACTATTTATCTGTGACCACCACAAGAATTGAACTGCAGATTGTAGTGTTATAAAGCTGTGATGTATTATAATTTATCTCGAACGAGCTTCCAATTTATTATATTACGTACTACGATTTAAAATAGTCTGAATTTCGCAATATACATTTAATAGTATAAGTTACACGCATTTCCAAATATACATTTAACTACAACAAACACCAATATTAAAATAAATATACAAAAGTAAATCCATTACAAAGCCTATAGACTTACCGTTGTACGACACAGAGTTTAGAAAGCAAAAGTAGCAGTGGTTGCGTAAAGTTAGTTGAAATTGTGAAACTCTTAAAAACTATTACTAAAATTCATAAAACAGGGCAATAAGGTGCATTTTTGTTTTAAATTATTAATGATGAGGTAAATAAACTGCCTTTTTGTAATTACAGAAGAAAGTATAAGGAAAATAAAATTTTAACCAATACTAAAAAGGAATAAGTTTGGTTTCTTTTGAATTTATGCAAAGCTACACGAGAACTATCTGTGTTAACCGTCCCTAATTTAGCAGTGAAAGACTAGAGGAAAGATAACTTGTAACCACCACCAACCGTCAACTCTTAGGCTACTCTTTTACCTAAAAGCAGTGGGATTGACTGTCACTTTATAAAGCTCCCACAGTTGAAAGGGCGAGTATGTTTAGTAGGACGGAGGTTCGATTCCGCGCATCTCTAATGAGGAGTTAAGCGCCCTAACCACCTGACCAATAAAGAAAAAAATAAAAGAAAGTTATACAAGAATTGCACTTTATGCTGATATATTTTGAAGAAATATATATGTATTTAATGTGGGTTATTTATATTTATCTGAAAGACGATGTCCAAAATTATTATTTTATTATTATTATTTGAAGTCAAGAAATAAGTAGAAGAAATTATAAATAATAAAAAACCAAAATAATGTATGTAGTGTAGTGTTTATAATATATGTATGTAACATTTCATAGTTTAACAAACTTGGTATTATGTGTTATTGTTTAAAAGTGTTACGTTTCTCATTTAAAGTATCAACAAGGTTTTCTTATGTATAATGTTCTATCTTAAGTTCAGTTACAGGGTTTGCTATTTAACTTGAAAATCTTTGTTTACGGGTTATGTCTTCTTTCTTTAATGTAAATGTGAATGTTTTACAAGGATGAAGCAAATGAAATGTATTTTTATGAATACCCTAAAATAAAGAAAAAAGTGGGATATTCAGGAATACTATTTTTCTACCTTTTAAATAGACGTAGAAATTTCCACAAATTTTAATTTATTGTAAATTTATACAGCTTTTACACATCACATGGCCCAAAAAGTCGCTAACCTGTCTTCAGCCAAGCTGCTTTTGTTCCCTTGCTTTTCTTTAGAGATAATACCTGCTATGCCCCTAGAGAGGTTTCAATAATGCTTCACTTTGTGTTAGGTCATTGATAGCACTGCCTTTCAGTAGTAGAGAAGATAATACCTGGAAGTTATAGCGTATGTTATGATGCATGAAAATAATCAGTCATATAGAAGTACTAGTCATTATGGGTAAATCTAACATTGTTCTCTAGTTAACATCAGATGTAAATAGACCTACTGAGTAAGTGGATAATAAATACGATGAGGGAAGAAATTTGTTGAACAATTCACAAATCCAATATCCAGAAAGAAGTACATATATCAAGTTTGTCAACTGACTTAAATAACAATTGCTTTAATTTTTCACACTGTGTAACACATAATTTCTATCTGCTTATATCTTTGCTCTAACTCAATTGGTTAAGTTTAATCCATACTATATCCTGCGATTATTTTGTTATAAAGCAGACCTACACAACATTATTTGAGAAAAATCAGCTGATATGAGTGTAACACATATTTTCATTCTAACAATATTTTTAATTTGTCTTTAAATTATTCTGTTTAAAAGTTTGGAATAATGAAACCTCTACATTTAAAACAGGTACATTACTTACAAGATAACATAATAAATATCAAAAATTTGTCCAATAAGTTTGTTTAGAGTTCTAGAAAGGAAAACTTTCATATGAAGCACTTTGTACAATTTTGTTCTCTTTTATTACAAAAGAAATATCAATAAGTTTAGAAAATTGCAAAGACAGACTACGAGAGTGATGTTTTAGCGAGCTTAATTAGGATAAAAGGTTAGACATTTTAGAATTGTTTTATTTGGAAGGTAGAAATGTTAGAGATGAACTGTGCCGCGTGTTCAAAAGTGTTGTAATGTTTTCAAGTAGAATTTGCGTGAAGAGAGCACACATTTGGAAAAAGAACATCGAAAGAAAGTATACTGCAGAAAATATATCAAAAGCACACAGTAAAGTTGATTTTTTTTTTATAAAACAAGAAATAAAAAAATATTATACTAGTTGAATAATCAAGACATACTGGGGTTGATGTTTGAATTACCAAATTATGCTGTTCTGGGAAAACTTCTCTGGTTGCTCTAGCTTTTTCAATACTGGGTCGGTCTATATGACCGATAATGAGACCTCTTTGGACTCGTTTAATTTTTGTAGATTTAACATAGTGAGTATATCTTAACAAAATTTCGCAGTGTTTCACTTAATTATAAGTCATTAACATAAAAAATCATATTTCTAGTGAAGCATTTCTGGTAAAATAACAATGTGTCCATAAAATATATTGAATATTTGTTTTGAATAGTCCGTGTGAAAATAATTTTCATGTTAAAATTAAAAATACTTCTCTTTAAGTTTAAAATCTCAAACTTCATTTGTGTCATCTCCAAGGCCTCCTAAATACATTTCCTTTCTTTTTTTTCACTAAAACTTCAAAATTTATATGTTATTTTTCTAACCTAACTCGAAACGGGAATATTAAATCTTTCGAGTTTCACCGTGTGGGCATTAGGGTATCGATGTTAAATACCCAGGAGGGTCAGGTACATCAGACCTCTTCCTCCCTCCCGAACATTGATAGCGTCTGACGTAAGATTTTTTTTTTTTTTTAAGCTTAGGACCTGAGCAAAAGTATAATATCGTACTCAGGCCCATTTCAGGGCATTAAATCTTTTGTTTGTTTTGTTTGTCTGTTTTGAATTTCGCGCAAAGCTACTCGAGGGCTATCTGGGCTACCTGTCCCTAACTTAGCAGTGTAAGTAAAACTAGAGGGAAAGCAGCTAGTCATCACCACCCACCGCCAACTCTTGGGCTACTCTTTTACCAACGAATAGTGGAATTGACCGTAACATTATAACCCCCACGGCTGAAAAGGCGAGCATGTTTTGTGCGAGCGTGATTCGAACCCGCGACCCTCGGATTACGAATCTAACGCCTTAACACACTTGGCCATGCCGGGCCAATATTAAATCTAAAAAGCTTCGTAACCACAAAAAAACAAAATAAATCTAAATTACCCTTTTTTCTTTCTATAATGTTTTGTTGCCCTTTCTATTGTCCTTTTAACAGTAACTAACTTAAAGTTGTAAATGTGGTAGGGAACGTGCAGCTCACGTTACACTATCGAATTATATTACCCACGAGCTATTTACTCCAACTAGTATAAGCAGATCGCATTCGTGGCCTCGCGAAACATTTTTATTTTATTATTACTTATTTTACTTAGTTTAATTTTAACTAACTTTAAAATATCCTAAATGTTGCGTTTTATTTGTTCTTATAAGTAAAGAATAAACACGAAAAACAAGAAATCAAATACTTATCAAATCTTTATTCCTCGCTCTCGGTTGTGAAAGAGAGATAACCCTAATTTTTATACTGCTCATAGTATTACAGTTAATAATTTTTATTTAATTAATTAATGCTCTAAATAATATAGACTAATAACATGCAAAAAGTAGACAAATTCCATTATTTCTTAAATTTTTTCTGGCTTCTTAACTCTGCGACAACACTCGTTAGGAATTCGTCTAAGATAATCGTTAACGTGCTCACAGTAAAGCTCTTCTTACTCTGAGTGAAGCCAACATTTGACTGTTCAGAACATAACAATATACAACACGCCATTTAATAGATGAAAATCTTACGTTTCTACTGGTTACAGGTAATATATAATTAATTGTAAGATTGAACTACTAACGAATTATAAAAACAGGATGTGATAAGAGAGTGTGACTGGAGGTATCTTATTTTCTATTCGAAAGCTTTGTAACCAAACAAAGTTGAAGACTACAGTAAGTGTGATTTATCTGAGAAATAACGATTTTATAAAGAATAATTTACGTTTAATTTCGTATATTTTCAAAGGGTGTTGAATAAAATGGGGATGATGACATACTAAGAGAAAATGTGTCACGTGTGTCACAATAGAGGACATTTAGGATATTTTAAAAATGTTGTATTTTAGAATTAAGAACTTCAAACTTATATACTATTAAAATATGTATTATTAGCTAAGGTTTTATGTTATTCTAATTGCAATAACATAAATAAAAAGTAGTTTAATGAAATTTTGAATATAAGACACTGAAACTTTGTGTCATGCGCAATAAAAATTACCAGAGTGGATAGACCTTGCGAGGAGCATAACTTTTCACAAAACAAAATCAGATAGAACTGTACATTTTTACCAGACGAGAGGGAAAATCTGTGGTTATACCACACTTTTCATCCAGACTAAAACTTTAGCGTATTATTTCACAGTCACAAATTACCTACATCATCTATGATTTTCATTATACACGATTAAGAGAGTTTGTTGTTTGTTTTTGAATTTCGCACATATTTACACGAGCGCTGTCTGCGCTAGCCGTCCCTAATTTTGCAGTGTAAGACTAGAGGGAAGGCAGCTAGTCATCACCACCCACCGCCAACTCTTGGGCTACTCTTTTACCAACGAATAGTGGGATTGACCGTCACTTTATAACGCTCCCACGGCTGAAAGGGCGAGCATGTTTGGCGCGACGGGGATGCGAAAGAGACACTAACCCCAGCTCGTATTAACAAGCCTACACGACAACTCCTTTACCTATGTATGACAAAGACATTAGGCGACACAGAGCTTTGGCTGAATGAATATCAACTCTGCTGAATGACCATTGTAGTATGTAATCTTAGCCAGAAGTAAAGCCTAAGTTTACTTTGTGGCGATTTATATCCTTTTAGAAGAGCAATACGAAAGTGCGTAATAAATGCGTAAAAAGTTTTGAAATGTATTTCGGAATATATTTAAATCAAGGTTGTTTTTTCTCAATTATACGAGTGGAATGTTGCAATTTCCGACAGCAACATTATTATTATGGGTTTCAAGAGTATTTATGGAAGTTTGTATTTGTTTCAGAATTTTCATACAAATCTACACAGTGGGCTATCATTGCATATTTGTGTTTAATTTTAAGCTACAGGGAAAGAAGCTGGTTAAAAGTAGCCATGAAAAACTTTTGGTTTCATGAATAATGGATTTAACCAACTACCAATCTTATAGCTTACCCATGGCCCCAAAATATAAAGCATCAACCACGAACAACCGGGGCCCAGCATGGTCAAGTGATTAAGGCACTGGACTGGCACTCCGAGGGTCGTGGGTTCGAAATCCCGTGACACCAAACATGTTCACCCTTTCAGCCGTGGGAACGTTATAATGTAACGGTTAATCACACTATTCGTTGTTAAAAGACTTGCCCAAGAGTTAATGGTGGGAGGTGATGACAAGCTGCCTTCCCTTTAGCCTTACACTGCTAAATTAGGGACGGCTAGCGCAGATAGTCCTTGTGTAGCTTTGCGCAAAATTCAAAACAAGCAAACGGACAACTGGATTTATAGTTTGGCTACGCCCAGTTTAATGGCGGTATTAGATAGAATGTGGGGAATGCAACGTGGATATATAAGTAACATTATTAAACAGATGTATTCTTTGAAAAGCTGGTAATGTCGATTTTGCATTTAGGTTATATAATTTCAGTGCTCAATATATATTATAAAAATTAACATAACATGAGATTTTGTGATTCATTTGTTGGTAAACAAATCTCTATTTGTTTTAAAATTATTTATTTACGCTATTAAAATATGCTTATGAACCTGTCTGTTGGTCATTCAAATCAATTAGTCATTGCATGGCAGTTAGGAATAAACATACTGACAAATTTATTCCTTTCCAGAATCAAAATTTAACTAATAGTTTACAAAGTAAACTCATCTTTATAATAGACTAGTTTCTGTTTATTGTCAGTCTGACTTCTTCCTTGATTTATCTAGGTAACTTATGCCAGTATATCTGAAGAGTAGAGCATACAAACTTATTACCCACTCAGGCAGTACAAATACAAGTGTTGGATAAGCCTTAAAGAAACTATAAGTGTCAATGAAGACTGAGAACGTTAACATTCCCTTGGAATAACGATACTATTTAACTTGGCTATGGGTTTAACTTTTTATGAGTGAATGAACTTTATAATGTAATACATATGTTTCATTATCTTTATAATGTGATACATATGTTTCATAATCTTTATAATGTAATACATATGTTTCATAATCTTTATAATGTAATACATATTTTTCATAATATAAGTTGACTATTTACTTTTTTAGTTGGTTTCGATGTCTTTCTAGCTTTGTTTTTTTCTATTTAACTTCTTTAAATTTTGAACGAGGAATATGGTTTTTAGATGCCTTTTATCATTAAATTCCAAGACAACCTTAAACGATCCACGTGTAACCAACATGCTTGAAATGCATTCAAATCCGTTCAACGAATTATCCAGTAAGTAAAAATAGATATGTTTTATCGAAGCCTAAAGCTACTTATGGTATTTCCTGAAGGTAAGATTAGGACAGTTCAAAGTTGGATACATCCTGTTAGTCTAAAACTTCTAATAAAACACAGAAACCAGTACTAAAACTTGTATAAGTGTATGAATAGAAATATATTTAAATATTAAGTTACAGGTTGGTTTTGTTTGTTTTGAATTTCGCACAAAGCAACACGAGGGCTATTTAAGAAGATGGCTGGAAGAGCGAGCATGATTGGTGTGACGGGGATTCAAACCCACGATTCTCAGATTACGAGTCGAACGCCCGAATCACATGGCCATACCGAGTCATTACAGGATGGTTTAGTTTGTTACATCTACATATCACGTAAATGCCATCACGAAAGTTATATTAATTTTCCAAAAAATAAATTGATCTTAACTGCTATATAAAACAATAACAAAAAAGTCAAAGAAAAACATTAATATATTTTGGTAAGTATTTTAATAAATATTGAAAAAAACCAACAACACCTGAAACTGACTGAACTTCATTAGTATGAGAACCACATATTAATTTGAATATGATTCCAGTTAATTTGTCAAAACCAAATAAAATAATTCTGAGAAAAAAGGACTAAGTACATTTGTAATATCAATTAAATGTAGAGGCTGTAAACATTTACTGTATGTTGGTGGCAGCCATAAAGATTCCCAAATATAAAACTGAAATGTAGTCAAAAACGTTTCTCACGAATCAACTCATTCCTCATAAGAAACTGAGTTTCAAATTTTCGACCAAATTCCATAAATAATAAATATTTAAATGTCAATAACCATGGCGGTTATGAATTCTCCCGCTACAAGTAATCTTGGAGTGTCAAAGTTTACGTTTTAGAAGTGTAGATATACTATTCTAACTGCTCCAGTTTTATCTAAACATGTAGAAAATTAACTACATCTTCTGATACTTTAGCCTTGAAATTATGTTGGTTAAGAATTTTTAACATCCAATTTACAGCTTCGCCATATCACGTGGATAATAATACTCTTATATATCATGATAATTTCTACAAATTATTAATAGCTTTTAAATTTTACTCAGGTATCGCGCCCTTGTATGAATAACCTATCAAGTTTGTTGAAAGTTTTATGCTTTATTGGAATCAAACGTCTCCTGGGGAGCAGCAGTAAGTCTACAGACGTACAGCAATAAAATTCAGAGTTTGATTCCTCGTGGTGAACACAGCAGATTTCCCACCGTGATTTAGCTATAACTACAAAGAAATATATCTAACCAAACATTTCATTGAGATAAATTTATCATTACATATGTTATACTCTGTGGGAAGTGGCACCACATCAAAAAGCAAGACCCTATGGTCACCAAGAAGTTATTATTAATAAGTGATATGTTTTAGATGAATATATATATGATAAGTATTTTATCTTTATACAATGAAAATATGATGTTAGTTTATTAACATTAATACTGAATGCAGATAGTATACAATATTAATAATAATTATTTAATTGATTTAGAATGACAAGTATCACCATAATGTATTTAAACAATGCTGCCTTTTTAATCGAAAGAAAAATGAAATTTTACTCAACTAAATTCAATATCGCAACATAAAATAAATGGAAGAAGCTGCTATCACATTACAACGGTATTTTCTAGCTATTTACCATTTATAAGAAAATAAAATACTTTATGTTTTTAATGGTGTTGCACTGAGTCGTCTAGTTTGTTTGAATTTTGCGCAAAGCTACACGAAGGCTATTTGCGCTAGCCGTCCCTAATTTAGCAGTGTAAGACTAGAGGGAAGGCAGCTAGTCATCACCACTCGCCGCCAACTCTTGGGCTACTCTTTTACCAACGAATAGTGGGATTGACCATTATAACGCCCCCACAGCTGAAAGGGCGAGCATGTTTAGTGCGACCGGGACTCGAGCCCGCGACCCTCAGATTACGAGTCGAACGTCTTAACCCACCTGGCCATGCCGAGCCAAAAATAGTCTTGTTTTATTCCATTTTATACGTCGGTGTTTTGAGGACACCATAATTAACATGTTGAACAATGAAATTAATCTTAGAATTTGTGCAATATTACTTGTTTCTTGAATTCCAAAAACTCTTTTACTTACTTAATTCATTATATTGACTATACTAACGTTTGATAAAGTGACGAGCCCAAAAGTGCCTGTTTTTTGTTTGCAAGGTGAACTACCAGTTTCACTTATATATCTATTAAAATACATTTTTTTGGTGATAAATTTATTTAATAATCTTTGAAACGTATTTACCTAAACAAGATTCCAATTAAAAATTTAATAGTGCATTTAGTAACGAAACATAGTTCTTTCGTATGTTATTATAAATATGTAATTGTTGTAAAAATGTAGTTTCCGTTTAATTGAATACAAAACACTACGCTTGCTGAGTGAGGTATTCAAGACAAATTAAAAAACAATGTATCCCTAGCATTTTAAAATAAAATTTCGGTCGAAAGGTTTGATTTGAATTTCGCACAAAGCTACACGAGGGTTATCTGTGCTAGCCGTCCCTAATTTAACAGTGTAAGACTAGAGGGAAGGCAGTTAGTCATCACCATTCACCGCCAACGTTTGAGCTACTCTTTTACCAGCAAATAGTGGGATTGACCGTCACTTTTTAATGTCCCCACGGCTGAAAAGGGCGAGCATGTTCGGCGTGACGGGGATTTGAACCCGCGACCCTCGGATTACGAGTCGAGTGTCTTAATCACCTGGCCATGCCGGGCCCGAAAGATGAGCAATTGAAACTCTTTAATATTTACAATATATGTTTTTCCACCCCAATCAAAAAGAAACGTGTAATGTAAAGGAAACTTTGGTGTTTTTTATCTCACTTTCAAAGAATTTCCAGTATGTATCAATAAATGATCAGGCTCGCTGTATGTGAGAAATTCATCTATCAGCTAACGTATCATATCATTTTCTTTTATTGTTTTACCACGCAGCGGTTAAAGAATAGTTACTCTATAATAAGAAAATTCAAGCACCCTAGTAGCACAATGGTACGTATGTGAATATACAACGCTAGAATCCCGATTTTGATACCTGAAAAGAACAGAGTGCAGAGAGCCAATTGTCTAGATTTGTGCTTAATTAGAAACAAACCAAATTCAATAAATAAATCCTAAAATTTTGTGAAAGAAGAAAAATCCTGGTGTAAAGTACTACCAGAACGTGACCATTCAAAGACAGGCTTCCTCTTTTAGTTAAAAACAAAACAACAGCCAAACCACAGTTTTGTTTCGTCATTAACTCATCAGGACTACTTGAGGTAATTAAGGTCGCAAAGCGTGACTTCGGACCCTCTACAGAGGCCTGTTATCAAAAGTTTTTATTGTTTCCACGTGAAACTATAAAACACTGTAATATATTATGTTGGGCAACTTTTTTTGTTTATCACGATATCGTTTCAAAGACGAAGATTAGAAAAGCATGAGCCAGAATTTCGTCTGGTTATCAACCAAGTTGTTTCTTTGTCGTGATAATTAACAAGATCATAAACTTTGAGTAATAATCTGAGAAACATCACCCTTTTTGTTAAACAGTAAGTACATAAAGGGTTCGTTTTATTTTCAGCGCAAAGCCTCAGTGAGTTATCCGCTATGCCCACCACAGGGAACGAAACCCTGGATTGTAGCATTATAATACGTCTGTAAAAAAAATAATAATGAGTTAATCGTCATCAAAAATCGCTCTAATTTGTTAGTTTTGTTATTATAAAAAATATTTATAACGATATTTTAAAACTACTCGTCTAAGGAGAACACAATTTCAACAGACTGAGTGGAAATAATAAGTTTGATTCAGAAATTTTGAAAATGCAACAGGGATGTCTCAAAATTATAATAAACTGCTTACCTTAATTAATTTCCTTTCAAATTACCATTGTAGCATTATAATACGTCTGTAAAAAAAATAATAATGAGTTAATCGTCATCAAAAATTGCTCTAATTTGTTGGTTTTGTTATTATAAAAAAATATTTATAACGATATTTTAAAACTACTCGTCTAAGGAGAACACAATTTCAACAGACTGAGTGGAAATAATAAGTTTGATTCAGAAATTTTGAAAATGCAACAGGGATGTCTCAAAATTATAATAAACTGCTTACCTTAATTAATTTCCTTTCAAATTACCATTTGAAAACTCATCTTTCAACAAGGAAGGAGAAATTTCCAGACATTTTATAAACACGTGGTGACACACCGAAGACGACAGTTTCACTCACACAGAAATTAAATAGCCATCAAGATCGCTAAGCATTGCGCCAGCGCATGATCGTTTGTGGAGTTTCCTCAAATGGAATGGCTATTAGAATAATGAGGTTTGGAGAACGTGGAAACAGCTGTTAGAAATTATATTGCGAGGATCAACAGACGCTGTCCAAATCAGGTGATAATTACATCAGCACCCATAGGTGACCAAACTGGGTGGAAATGGAGGTGTGTGCCCCTCAAGTTTGTACTGGTAGCGAACTGCTGTTTTGAATGTGAAATAGGGACTTTCGTGATTTTCGCCAGCAGTTCTTTTGTGTCAGAATCAAGATATAGATTCTTTATATGGATGCGGGAGAGTCAGGTTCTTCTAGACGTCATGGAAAGTCCTTGTTGCAGTTTAGAATTCGGTGGTCATGATTAGCATAGGAAATAAGGTGTCCTAATCGTTAATAACTCCCCATATGAAAATATACTTCACTGCCTATGGCAGCTTAGTTTGAAGATGTACTCGAATTTCAGTTAGAAAAGTTGGAACATGGCAGAGAATATTTCGTAACGTATCATATAAAGTGTTCAATATTTTGCTATCATACTTCTCAAAGTGTCTTTGATGAAATTCAGCTCTCCGTAGGACAGTTTGATTCATGATGTTATCAGTTTCAGTATAGGATTTTCTTTATATCATTCTATATATCACTTAACTATCATGCAATTTGTTTTTTACAAACTGTAGTTAGGGAATACATAGGTAGTAGCTCGGAGTCTCAACTGTCTACATTTTTGCTTTTATTTGTATAATAACTAGTGAATACATAAAAGTATTATTCTTTACTATGTTGATTTTGCGTTATAAATGATATATTTATTAACATTGGTACGGAATTCAGTAAAATAGCATCGAATTTATTGGTTCACGTGCAACAGTTTGTGAACAGAAAGTATGAAAAATAAGGGGTTACTAGTTCGGACAAACAAACTTTCCAGATGCTTAGTAATGGAAAAGAACTGATATGAAATGGTCAAAGGTTAAACTTTCAGTGGATGATAATTAGTGTTTATAAAAAAAATAACCTTTACAAGTATGGTTATCCTGCCATTACAGTTGCAGTATTTGGAATTATTTAGGCCTAAAGTTTAAAGATATCTCAGAATTTCTGTATACTTAGTGAGAAATATAGTGAAAGCTTACTTAAACCTGGTAAAAAAGAAACAGTTACCAACCGCACTGTGTTTTAAACAAGAAATACTTGTACCTCACGAGTACGTTTTTACTTCTAGAGTGATAATTGGTTGCTTAATACAGCAGTAACGATATATATGTATATATATACATGCGTAAAGAAATTCGGGTCGGTATGCTATGTACATGAAAATACAAAATTAAATGGATTAATCCGGCCAGAAACGTCATAACGTACAGGTGCAGTTCTTTAACCTAGATCCAGTGTAGAGCTGATCTGGACAACGTGGCACACATGTATATGTCATACAGAAATTAAGATTCGTTCCCTTTTGAAAACTTAGTCATTTAGCTGCTTGAACACGTAAAGTCAACAAAATCATCAATATACTCTCAAAAAGTAATTAATGACAAAAACGTGTAAAATTCGGATACTTAATGCTATGGATATTTAAACATTTCTTAGAATTGCAGCTATGTAATGAGAAAACCTTCTTTTGGTATCTGTTACAATAGAAAATTGATAGCGTTTTTATCAGAGTTGTCTATTTAACATATAAGAATCATATTGAGTTTCTTCACAAGACTGGGGCATCACGAGAAAATTTGATAAATGCTCTTGATAGGAAGTTCTGCTCCAAGTTCGATATGTGAAACAATAATATACATGGGAAGAAGTAGGAAAAAAACACATGGCGTAAGCTCAGAAGTTGATAAAAAACAAAAAGTAGAATCTTCGAGTCTTCAAAAGTGTTAACATGAAGCGTGCAACGCCTCAAAAAGATGATATAATTTAATAGAGGGCCCCTACGGTAAACTTCATCACTTTACAGATTGTAACTGGAGGTTTTCATCATTTTCGCGACAGTGTATTTTAATGTCTGCTTTAACAACTCGTATTTTGCGAGATCAGATTATAATTCTTCATCTTTTTGCCATTCACATACGGTTATTCTCTTCATAACGGTTCTAGTTTACCTGTTAATGTTCTGTTTATGTGTTTATACATCTAATTTAAATGTACACGTACATTCATTCACAAGATTGAGTAGAGGCATTTGAAATATTTAAGTAAACTGATTAGTTTGGTTTGTTTTGAATTTGTCGCAAAGCTACACGAAGGGCTAGCTGCACTAGCCGTCCCTACTTTTGCAATATAAAACTAGAGGGAAAGAAAGCAGCTAGTCATCACCACCCACCGCCAACTCTTGGGCTACTCTTTTACCAACAAATAGCGGGATTGACCGTCACATTATAACGCCCCCACGGCTGTAAGGGCGAGCATGTTTGGTGTGACGGGGATTCGAATCCGTGGCCCTCAGATTACAAGTCGAGTGCCTTAACCAACAGGTCATGCCAGACCTAAAGTGAACTGAAAACCAGTTATAAAAGTTACTATAGATGTTATGATTAAGAGTCAGGAAAATAAAATATGAAGTGAAACATAACTGGTTCTCGGTCACATTTTTATAAATGATAGATAGAGTGTTATAATGTGTACTAAATAAAATATCATTTAGTTTTGATAGCTTAAGAAACAAGAATGTGCGCATGCATTAAATGTAATGTTCACACGCAGAATTTGCCACAAAGCTACGCATAGACTATAAGGCTGCTAGTTAACGTCGTCCATCGCCAGCTAGCCTGTGGACTGTCTCTTCTCCAATGGAATATCAGGGTTGACCGCTACTTTAATACTCACAACACAGAAACGTGGAGCTTGTTTCAGCAATAACGGATCATTAACCACGAATCCTAAAATTCACAGGCCTACTATACTAACCGCCAGCTCGTATTCATATTCAAAAATATAGTTGCATGAATAGTAGAAATTAAAGTAAATACGTGAAAAGAAATTGACTTCCATTAGTCTTCTTTTTTTTTATAAACTGTATAAGTTCTAACACCGTCAGCCTTTAATTATAATTTATTTAAAACGGAACTTTCCTTTTTAGGTGGGAGGGGGATCGAGTGTGGTTAATGTGCCCGACTGTGAACATAAAGAGTCATTTGTTCGAGTTTTTTTGTCACAAAATGTCGCTCCAGACTTTAGAGATCTGTAAGCACTAAAATACTGACGGTAAAATCCTCATATTTTAATATGACATCCCAAAAATTAGCTGCGGGTTCTGTTAATTAGTTCCTTTAAACAAACAAACAAAAACACTTTTTCAATTCAGAATATCATTGTGGATGTACATAACATTTCATGAGATGAAGTAATTAATAATATGTTTTACATGCTTTAAAATACTATACGAGACATTTACTGACTCTTTTGAGCTTTATCGAAAACATTCAGAAGAAAATGACTACCAGTACAATATCATACCTTCTACAGCACACATAGTACTAGTATATATAATAAAAAGTAACAGTGTTTCAAAGAAAAAATATGATTGCACAGTTTGTTATGAATTTCGTCCATAGCTACACGAGGGCTATCTGCACTAACCGTCCCTAATTTAGCAGTGAAAGACTAGAGAGAAGGCAGCTATTTACCACCACCTACCACCAACTCTTATAATACTCTTTTAACTTCGAATAGTGGAATCAACCGTTACATTACAACGCCCCTACAGATGTAAAGGCGACCATATTCAGTGAGACAGGAATTCGAACCGCGACCAGAAAATTACGAGTAAAACGCCCTCACCACCCATTTGGTCGAGGTTGCATCGTAACTTACCATTTGTAGTCCCAACTGACTTGGTGAATCACTCACAAAACGAAACCAGGATTTTAACACGTCACCGAAAACACTCAAAATGCACCGAAAAACAAAATGTTTTTGATATTTTCTCGAGCGCCAGATGTTTGTATATATCAAAAGCCAACACATACGAAGTGCATAAATTTAGCAGATTACGCAAGTTTTAAGATCAAAAAAAGAAAATACAAATACAGATTGATACGGGTCCAGAAACTATAAAATATAAATGTAAACAGTTATCTCACCAAAGATTTGACGTTGTTTGATATTAAGATTTGTGCACAATCTCTGTGAAATAAAAATTAACAAAGTCTTACGAAACTTGCTTTTTTGTTTTGTGTTTTGGCTTGATAAATGTATCTCAGCAGTTGTGGTAAGATATTCTAATGAGGTCACTCCTGTTGACTCTAAAGATCACGAGGAAAAGAGTGACATCAGTGTGAAGTTGTAATAAATTAAGTATAAGTTATTTATGTAGTTTAAAGCCATGTTCATTAACGTGAAAATATTGACTTCAACAGGATAATATTAAGACAAATATGTAATTATGAAAGCCAAAGATAGGAGATGAATTTAATAGCAAAATCTAAAGCCATTGCTTGGTCAATAGGGCATAGAATATACTAAACGTTGAAATCGAGAAAAAAACGTCAAACATTGGCTTAGTTTGTCTGAATTTTATGCAAAACTACATCGGTGTTATCTGCACTAGCCATCCCTACTTTATCAGTGAAAGACAGGAGGGAAGGCAGCAAATCATCATTATCCACCGCCAACTCTTAGGCTACTCTTTTACCTACGAATGGTGGGAATGAGTGTGCGTTAGAACGCCCTTACGGCTGAAAGGGCGAGCGTGTTTGGTGTGACGGGGATTCAAAGCCGCGACTCTCAGATTGTGAGTCGAGCGTCCTAACCATCTGGCTATGTGGGGTTATTTCGTAAATTAAATCAGTTATTTTATAATCTACTATCTAAATTGATGCCTCCCGCTAGTACAGCGGTAGGTCTACGTATTCATCAACGCTAAAATCAGGGGTTCAAATCCCCTCGGAGTGTTCAACAGATAGCCCTATGTGACTTTACTATAAGAAAAACTCACCCACACATCTAAATCGACTTTAAGTAAGTTCTGACATTATTTCAACATATGCGTATTGGGGGAATTTTCTGGGCTATCATGTAATAAAAAAGAAAGAACAATAAGAAATTCAATTTTTAATTATACTTAGAGAAATTCTCAGAACTCATGACTCGGTCATTACATTGATATTGTTATAAAAGTAAACACTGTATAGTATTATAAAGTTCTGACGATATATTGAGCATATATGCAAAATATCATTTTGATGAACAATCCGAGCCATCCTTACCCAGATGGTGCTACCGTCTGCTTGATTTGTGTTAAATGATTAACCATCTTTCGAGCAGATCCGTAGGGTCAAGCATGTTGTTAGATATACTGGTCCCACTAGCTTAATGAAACCGTATAATAATAATAATATAATAATAATAATAAATCAACAGAGAAATGAAACATAAATATCCTGACTCTAAAGTTGTCTTCAAAGCTGTAGTTATCAGCAATTATCAACAATTATCAGTGTTGAGTGACCCATGGAAATATAAAAGTAACCCTAAAAGTTGAAGTTAACAGGAAAAATGGATTGGAGAAGTCACGTGATCAGTAAAGTGGCGTAAATGTAATAACTTTAGCGTAAGGGCGCAGAAACATGTGGAAAAGAGAAACAGCTAAAAAATTTACTATAGAAAATTTATGAAAAGCATACTGATGGAGGGGTGTGTGTTAAATACAGTGACAAAAACTGAAATGTAATAACTTGAAAAAAGAAGATATTATCTGTGTACGATGTAAGTACATAACCCTTGATTTTAGAGATGTTTTAAGTGTTTGTTTGTTTTTGAATTTTGCGCAAACCTACACGAGAGCTATCTGCGCTATCCGTCATTAATTTAGCAGTGTAAGACTAGAGGGAAGGCAGCTAGTCATCACCATGCACCACCAGCTCTTGGATTACTCTTTTAACAACGAATAGTGGGATTGACCATCACTTATAACGCCCCCTTGGCTGAAATGGCGGGCAAGTCTGATGTGATGGGGATTCAAGCCATCGACTCTCAGATTACGAGGGCCTGGCATGGCCTAGCGCGTTAAGGCTACGTGTGCTTCGTAATCTGAGGGTCGCGGGTTCGCGCCCGAGTCGCGCCAAACATGCTCGTCCTCCCAGCCGTGGGGGCGTTATAATGTGACGGTCAATCCCACTATTCGTTGGTAAAAGAGTAGCCCAAGAGTTGGCGGTGGGTGGTGATGACTAGCTACCTTCCCTCTAGTCTTACACTGCTAAATTAGGGACGGCTAGCACAGATAGCCCTCGAGTAGCTTTGTGCGAATTTCCAAAAACCAAACCAAACCTCAGATTACGAGTCGAGGGCCTTAACCACCTGGCCATGCCTGGCCTAAGGTTTTAAGTGACATACTGCTTATCTCTGTACCATATTTGTACATAACCCTTGGTTTTAGGGAGGTTTTAAGCAACACTGCTTTTCCGTGTACTATATTTGTATATAACCCTTGAGTTTAGGGAGGTTTGTAGTGACATACTGCTTCCGGTGGCCCATCGATAAGCCTGAAGGTTCATGATATAACACTACAAATTCGAGATTTGAGTATTGCGTTGACAAAATAGATATCCAGCCCATTATATACTTTTGTGCTTAACAAGAAACAAATAAACATTTAATATATACAGCATGTCCAATGCTAAAGTGTTTGTTTTTGACCCTGTCGTCATTTTACTATTACTGTATTTGTCAGTAAATTTTGCTAAAACGCGAGAGGACTATTTTAGAAATATGTTTCGGCTTCTATGTAATTTCTAGAATTGTCTTCCTACATACCTGTTTATGTCAATGAATATCAGAAGTTACCAATCATTAGTCTATTGTTATCTGTGTGAAACTTCTACGGTATCATAGTTCGTTAGAAGTCTGCCTTTTGGTATGTGATGCAACTTACTGCACATTTAAAATTCAGTTTGTGATTGGTTAATGATGTGTGTATATTGATTCTTTATTATTCAAAACTGTAAAAGTATTTTCTTATCATCTTCATCACAGGAAACAGAAGCTTACGACAGTTTATTGAATCAAAGATTGAGCTGTAATTCACATTTCCTTGAATATTAGAATTTCTAATTGTCCATTTGTTTACAAAAATCTAGGGATATTTCTGTCATATTTTGGGCTCTTTTTGTGAGCCCAAACACTTACGTTAGCATATTATGCACTAACTGTTAGATATTACTACTTATCGATGTGTTAACAAGTTTTTTTATTACATTTTTTTTATTAGTGCAAAATAAACCTCAACTAACTTTACATGATTAACGATTGCTGTAGGGAATTACGTACGATTAATAATAATCACTTACTGCACTAGTTATAACTAGTTGGAAATCACAAATCGTATGTTTATTGTCACGTTTAGCTTGTAATTTTATATTACTAAACCATTTTTATGGTTACTTGGCCAGTTCGCTATCGCTTTATCGCACGTTTTCTTCTGTTTTTCTTCTACAATATAAATAGTATATTAAGCAATCGTAAATAAGCGATTCGGAAAAAATGTACATAATATTCCAAGTGAATGAGCAGTGATTCACCATGGCATAGCACGTGTACTATGAAATTCACCAATAAGAGTAAAGGACAGCGATGACGTTGTAGGCGCTACAAAGTGCGTGATGTTGTACTAAAGGTGCCGTGCGCTGTGAATTTTGCCACGATGTTCTCGAAGTTATACTTTTTAAATAGTTTGAATCCAGTATGAGGACAGATTTATCGTTAAGCTAATTTACCACACGTTCATCTATTGTATCACAAGGCACGAATATCTACCAATCCGGAACACCAAACTACTGGAAATCTCTTCACGACAACGTATATTTTGAACGTTTGTGTTAACCTAGTCTAGGAGGCATGCAAGTTGATATTGACTACGCTGCCCTGTTTGAGTGGTCCTCTGCCCCCTGCTGGCATCAATCTACACGAGTAAAATTATTTAAAGATTTCAAATGGATGTGTTACCATATTGCTTGAGTAATAATGATAAATTATGATACTGGATCTGGTAAAGTTTTATCTTCGTGATCTGACACAGTCACGCCACAACGAACGTAAGCCTTTTTATGTATGTGTGTGCTATGTTTAGATTCAATTCTCAAGGCCAAATTTTGTAATCAGTTTGACTATGACGACATTGCGCAATGAAATGTAACTCTTGGTGGAGTTTTATACATCCTGATCATATAATAGTCACCATGTACTTATTTGACAGGTTAAATCAAGGGTATTCTGTCATTTTCCCTAATGTGTACAAGGATAATGGAAGCACAGATCAAACATTATTTAATGTAAAAACGTACAATAATTAACGTTTTATTTAGGTTTAATTTGTCGGTTTCAAATGTATTTCACGCACGTTAAAAAGAGTATTTTGAACAGTTTTTTATATTAAGTTTACAATGGACACACTAGAAAGTGAACTTATTTTTGAAGAAGAAGGGAAATTTCGAGCGCGTTCAAATACATGGCCCTTACCTCGCCCTGAAAACTTCAGTGAAAAAGAAGAGGAAAAATCTGGAGGAACGACAAAGGTCAGCGAACAGGGACAAGGTTCACCTCATTATGATGCCACAAGTGGAGGTCAGATGCCCAAGAAGAGTTCAACACGCCGCAATGCGTGGGGTAATATGTCGTACGCGGAACTCATTACTCAAGCTATTCAGAATTCACCGGATAAACGATTGACCCTCTCTCAAATATATGACTGGATGGTACGAAATGTGCCGTACTTCAGTGATAAGGGTGACAGTAACAGCTCTGCTGGATGGAAGGTTGGTACATAGTTTGGAAATATTATCAGGCTTAGAACTTTAGAAGTAACCAAATAAATACTGAATGACTATGCACATTAACAAGTACTAGATGTTATATCACGCCTTGATGTTTGTTTATTCGAGTGTTAAATTTTCAGAATAAAAAGAAAACTAAATGCATTCTTATGGACTGTTGTTTTTAGTTATTAGACTACTAACATCGATCAAAATGCTTAGAATGATTGTGAGTAACTATTGAACACTGACATGTTTTACATTTACGATAAGGATGCATATGTATACATTGCAAATTATGTGTTTGAATGTATATTTAATGTATGGTTAACCATTACGTGAAGTCGTATCATAAGACTACTGTATAGTGTTATTAACTGAGTAAGTTTAGATCAAGATATACATTTACTCATATTTAGTAATTACGGTTGGCTTAAAACTACTTATGAAATATGTTTAATTAGGAATAATCAAGACCATATTACGAACTGTAGTATAAAATTGCAAAGAATTAAAACTTCTATGAACATGAACAACTGTTTTAGACAGTTCTTTAGTCCACATTTGCCAGATTTACAAACATTAGTATCTGATACATCGTGACATTTAAGTTGGAGCAAAAAAAAAATTCGTAATTTCTACAAAATGAATGTCGGAATTATGTAAATATATAATGTTTACATTCGCTGTATTTTACAGATGCGTTTACAAGTTGTGTAATTGCGTGTTTTTGTGTTTTTTCAAAAGCAAAGCCACATTGGGCTATCTGCTGAGTCCTCTGAGGGGAGTAAAACCCCTGAATTTAGCGTTGTAAATCCGTAGATTTACCGGGGGAAGATGAAATCAAGAAAGGCTCATTGTGAAGTTTCTTTTACTCCCTTAGTTGTTTACCTTCCAGTGTTTAGGACTTCAATAAAACGTATATACACTGTAATAACAATAATAATATTTGTTTATATATATATTCTGATTTCAGGGTAGAATACCTTTGAAACAATTATCATATTCAAGTGAGTATTATGAACTATAAGAAAGGTTTTTGGTGTGATTAAAGTTCATTTTTAACATTTACAAATACGTTAACGGAAAGGACAAATACATCGGTAAAAACTGTATATATGGTTTGTTTTTGAATTTCGCGCATAGCTATTTGAGGGCTATCTGCGCTAGCCGTCACTAATTTAGCAGTATAAGACTAGAGGGAAGGCAGCTAGTCATTACTACCCACCGCCAACTCTTGGGCTACTCTTTTACCATCGAATAGTGGGATTGACGGTCACATTATAATGCCTCCACGGCTGAAAAGACGAGCATGTTTAGTGCGATAAGGATGTGAACCCGCGACCCTCAGATTACGAGTCGCACGCCTTAACCCACCTGGCCATGCCATGCCTCTGTATATATGGAGTTTAATGTTAAAATATATATTTGTGTCAGTAAAAACTGTATACATTTAGTTTAATGTTAAAATATGTATCTGTGTTAGTAATGTTCAAGTGACAGACTAGAGGGAGAGTACCTAACTGGCCATCATCACCCATCGCTGACTTTTGGGCTACTCTTTATCAGCGAATTGTAGATTGACCAGAACATCATAAGACTACTATGGATTAAAGGGTGATCATGTTCAGGGACGGAATTTCAACTCGTGATTCTCAGGCTGCGAGTCAAGTGCTCTGACCACCTGATCATGCTGGGCCACACTGCCGTGTACATCTAACACCATGCTGACTTTGCGTATTTATTTTGAAAGATAATTGATGATTTACACACATATCAGTTGGGCTGGGCTGTAGCACTGTCTGTGTAGCAATAGCCCAGATTGTTCATTGAAATGTTTTGTTAAATATTTGCCGAATAGGTCATAAGAACACTACAATACTCTACAATGTTTCCTTTCTTAGCAATATCTATGTAATGACTAAGTCACAAGTTCTAGGAATGTCTGTAAATATCATAACTAAATGTTTACATTTCTTATTGTTCTTTCTTGTCGTTTTTTTATTATATGATAACTTAGAAACCAAAACAATGGTATCAGTTATAATGACACTCCCACACACACAAAAGATGAAAAAGTGAAGAAACTGAAAGTTGATTTAGATGGCAGCTTATTACATAAGTGATTTAGTTTACGAAACAGCCCGACATGGCCAGGTGATTAGAACGCTTCACTCACAGTCTGAGGGTCACGGTTTTGAGTCCTTATCATACCAAACGAGCATGGGTGCCCATTGAGCCGTGAGAGCATTATGACGTGACTATCAATCCCACTCTTGGGGTGGTGATGACTAACTCTGGTCTTTCACTGCTACAATAGAGACGGCTAGCGCAGATAGCCCTCGTGTAGCCTTACGCGAAATTCAAAACAAACCAATTTACTAAATCTGTTGATTTAAATGTAATTTTTTACTTTACTGACGATAAAAATATGTTTATAGATGTCGCCCCCTGTGTTGGCTCATGCAAAATCATATCGATACGACGAAGTGTGGTAAAACATATGAAAGTTATTAGATGTTTGTTTCGGTAACATGAACTGTATTATTCGAGTTGCTGATACCTTCACACCAAACACGCTCGCCCTTTCAGCTTTGGAGGCGTCATAATGTGACGGTCAATCTCACTATTCGTTGGTAAAAGAGTAGCCCAAGAGCTGGCAGTGGGTGGTGATATCTAGCTGCTTTCCCTCTGGTCTTACACTGCTGAATTAGGGACGGCTAGCGTAGATAGCACTCGTGTAGCTTGCGCGAAATTAACAAAACCAAACAAAATAATACTGATACGCAAAAAAGAAATTGTTCGTATTTAGTAACCCGAGTAATCTAGTCATTATACTCTATGATTCTTCAGATGTGTGGCTAACATCTGCATGTACTGTATCTTAAAAGTTATCAAACCGGAAACGTTAGGTGTCGCTATGAATTATAGCTGGATTCACTTGATGTATTTGGAAAATTTTCACAATTGCGCAAGTAGAATGTGTAATAAACTTAGATAAATAAAAAACGTGTTGAAGTTTTTTTTTCTCAAAAAATTTTTTGCATCTTTAACGTAAATAAACATTCGAAACAAAGAAATGTCTGCGCAAACGCAGCTATGTCTACAGTTCTGATTAAACGGCGCGAATCAGACCGCATAACAAGAAATTTGGTACAGCTAACTCATGCGAAAGTGAAGCAGTAAAGGAGCTTCGGAATATATCACGACAAGATCATTCGGTTTTGTATAGTAGATATATAGAAACACAGTATTATACACTTGTCATGTTCGTAAGTGCAACAGTACCTGACAGAAAACCGATGTCTCTGATACAAGAAAAAGTTGAGATACGTATCCACTTCAGTAACTATATATTAGTGCAGTAATTATTGAAAACTTTACTACTGCGTCGTGGCACTTTAAACACTTATATATTTAACATATACTTTTAAATATGGATTTTTAAAAAAAGTCGAGGTAACATAACTCTGCCGTGCTAAGCAGTTATAGGTATACCATGATGACGAGAAATCCACTTAAAATAATAACGTATTCTAAGGACGGTTGGCATGGGCATTAAAACTTTGATTAAAGTACAGAACAAAGTTTCGACTTTCTTAGCGCATCTTAGGTTTCTCTGTACTTACTATACCAGCCGTGTTTAGGTTTCTCTGTACTTACTATATCAGCCGTGTTTAGAATACAGTTACAGATATAGGCTCCTTTTACTTTCCATGATATTAGTTCACGTTGTCTGTTTGCATTTAAGCACAGAACAACGCAATGGGCTATCTGTGCTCTGCCCACCACATGTATCAAAACCCGGATTGTAGCGTTATAAACCCGCAGAGATACCGCTGTGCCATTGGGAGACTAGAGTTATGAGCAAGGAATAATATTTTGAAATTCTAAGATGCTTAGCGTCTCTGTTAATTGTGACCCCAGAGAACTAAGCAAGGTCTTGTGACACGTTATTAAAGACTGTATGTTTAAATATCAAACGATTCCTAATGGTAAACAAGCACAGTTTATAGTGTGCGTGTCACGCATACGTCACTATTAGATTCTTTTTGTTTGTTTGGAAATTTCGCACAAAGCTACTCGAGGGCTATCTGTGCTAGCCGTCCCTAATTTAGCAGTGTAAGACTAGAGGGAAGACAGCTAGTCATCACCACCCACCGCCAACTCTTGGGCTACTCTTTACCAACGAATAGTGGGATTGACCGTCACATTATACACCCCCACGGCTGGGAGGGCGAGCATGTTTAGCGCGACGCGGGCGCGAACCCGCGACCCTCGGATTACCTATTAGATTCAAAATTCAGTAACACTGTGTTTTAAGTATAAAGACAAGTGAAAGAGACTGATGAGAAGGATCGGTTATTGAAAGTAAACTACGTCTGATTGTCTCCTTTGTAATTCTTTGAAAATATAACTGTAAATAGTCCAAAGTTTCACGGTTCCATAAGACAACCAAATCGTCGTTCCTTGTTGTTTTTTGATAAAGTAATTAATTTTTGTTAATTTTGTTAACTGAAAATTCTGCTTGAAGTACCAAAATTATTTTCATCAAAAAAGTAACAATATTCAAATAATTCTCTTTCCACTTTTTGTTAATATCTGATCTTAATTAAAATACGTTTTAGCCTAAGGAACTTGATTTACACTATTGCCATCGTATTGAAATATCTAACAGCGTTCCATAAAATCACAGATGACGGTGACCTCGGACTTTGTCCATGGCTTTCGTGGAAAATGATTCGTTCAGTTCTACCAGTGGCTGTGATATAATACCAGACTTTGCCCGTAGCTATCATGAAAATATTGTTTGTTAAACTCGACATGGGTTATGACCATTAAAATTACATTTTTTTTCATTTAAGTTAAAATAAATTTTAAAAATTCGTAATAAACATTTAAATACTCAACTGACTGCATACTTCATTGGATTATTTGTATACAATGTTTTGAAACGAAGTTGTATTTTATATAAACTTTGATAATCAGGAGATATTTGTGTGTTATATGTATGATTAAACTAGTTAAACCTTTGACCTGAACTAAATATTTAACATAGTAGATTTTATGTACTATAGCGTGTATTCAAAAAGGTAAAATTCCTCTTTTTTACTTTTGTTTAGAATGATGTGTAATGTGACATACTGTTTGATTAGTAAAAACAATGCCTCACTAACGGTAAAGCTAAGTCAGTGTTTCAAATTCGGATACAACTGTTTCGTGGTTTTTCTAATCACCTTTTCTTTTATTAGACGACCACTGCATTTCTAAAACCATTATTACCAAACCGTAGATACTGAGAGAAACTATTTTTCCATTACGTATATTAATAGGACAGGCATGGCCAGGTGGTTAGGGCGTTTGACTATTAATCTGAGGGTTGCGGATTCGAATTCCCATCACACTAAACTGTTCTCATCCTTTTAGCTGTGACAGCGTTATAACTTGACGATCAATTCCACTATTTGTTGTTGTTTTGAATTAAGCACAAAGCTACATAAAAGGCTATATGTGCCCTCCCCACCACCGGTATCGAAACCCGATTTTTCGGTATCGAAACCCGTTGTAATTCCGTAAACATACCAATGTACCACTGGTGCGCTATATTATTCATTGGTAAAAGTATAGCTCAAGAGTTGGCGGTGGATAGTGATAAATAGCTGCCTTCTCTCTTGTAGCTTTGCGTGAAACGCTAAACAAACAAATATATTAACAAAATGAAAACGTATTTTTTATTTTTGTACGAGGACTAAGTGGTTGTAAATGAATACACAGTATAATTATAGAATCGTAATGAAATACTGCTACAAGCTTAGTACGTAAAACCTGATTTTAGGGAGGTTTTAAGTGTTTGTTTGTTTTTGAATTTTGCGCAAACCTACACGAGGACTATCTGTGCTAACCATCCCTAATTTAGCAGTGTAAGATTAAAGGGAAGGCAACCAGTCACACCCACCGCCAACTCTTGGGCTACTCTTTTTACCAACGAATAGTGGAATTGACCGTTACATTATAAGGCCCCCACGGCTGAAAGAGCGAGCATGTTTGGTGTGACGGGGACTCAAATCCGCAACCCTCTGATTACGAGTCGCGTGCCTTAACCACATGGCAACGCCGGGTCTTAGATAAAGCTAACCACCTGGCCATGACGAGCCCTGTGATAAGGTAGAAGTGATGTGATTTTACATAATGGATGTAAAAATGGATTTTATTCGTTTTTTGGTATGTGTATTTGTTTCTATTTCTTTCATCTGTTTTTTTTTTTTCTGTTCGACCATTATTTTGAACAATAATGGAAATATAGACAGAACGAGTAATCCTCCGTCCAGATATAATCTCATAGGTTTTGCATGGATTATGTTCACAAGTGGGATCGTATGGTACTATTAATCAGAACGAGTACAGTCAGCAGCAACAGACGAGTATATAGTTGTTATGACTGTTGAATTATGAACGTTGTGAGGTAAAATATTGATAATTTACTTGAAGTTTGTCGAACACGCACTAAATGTGGCAAGTAAGGTAAAAATGTTTTAATATAATGCTCTCCTTTAACCTAGCGTTACAGATTTTAAACGTACAGCATCTGACGAATCACGTAGACTCTTAGTGTTCGTTACACAAGTATATAAATATGTGTGTCTAACATCTGTATGCATATTTGTGTGTGTGTAATATATGCGTTATATATGTATAAATATAGAAGGCACGAAAGTTGAATTCATTAAATATCAACATTAAAATACAAGCACAAATGAAGCATTATCAACATGCATGTAAAAAAAATATTAATGTGTGCTATGTGGGAGCCAGAACGTATCCAGAAGTTCTAGAAAACTCCAATTCATTAAATATTTACATGTTATGAAGTATAATAGTTCATAGCTTTAATTGGCCAGGTGGTTAAGGCGCTCGACTCGTAATCTGAGGATCGTGGGTTCGAATCCACGTCTCATTTCATTTCAGCCGAGGGGGCGATACAAGCGATGGGTAATCTCACTATTCGTTGTTAAAAGAGTAGCTCAAGAGTTGTCGGTGGGCGGTGATGGCTAGTTACCCTCTCTCTAGTCTTACACTGATAAATTACAGGCGGCTAGCGCAGATAGCCCTCGTTTAGGTTTGCACGAAATTCAAAACAAACCAAACCATAGTTTTAAGCAGCAGTGTAAATATGTATAACACGATCAAAAAGTTGGGCGAGGAAAGGTGAAATGTGAAAAATGAATGCGCCCAAAAAATGTAGTAAATGTCTCGGAATAGTATTATTTGCAAATTTTGAACTCTTCATCCATCTTGGAATTGATTATACAGTTTCCTTCCTGCTAACCATCGATTTCTTTAACAGACAATGAAAATTCAAACCTAATCATTCTAGAATTAGAAAGTCAAAATTAATATCTTATAAATCTAGTGTTGTCATAATGTCCTCCTCTGGGACAGCGGTTAGTCTACGGATTTACAACGCTAAAATCAGGGGTTCAATTCCCTATCGGTGAACACATCAGATAGCCCGATGTGGCTTTGCTGTAACAAAATACACATACACACACATTATGTCATAAATATGAACCCACATTACAATACCTTAACGGATGTCCAGCCATCTCCCTTCATATTAAGTTATTGCAAAGAGAGTAAAATTTTAAGCGAAACAATGGAAAATGGAGATGCGTTTTCAACGGTTTGGAAATTTTTAACCCTTAAGGAACAGGTGTTGTTGTTAGAATGTGATGATAATATGAAGCAGTAGTGTTTCAGTATTGTGGTGTTATATCTTAGCTTATAAATAGTTGCTCGTATTTCTAGATTTAATTTGTTTTCGTTTGAGTTGGCTTTGCATCTGTATGAGATTGTTAAGCCTTTTAGATTATTATTCCCAACATCCTCATGAGAAAACGTAGTTGACTTTGACGTTTTTTATAGGTTTTATGATATTGGGTGATAAAACTAGATAGAGCAGTTCATGCAACCCTTGTATATCTTGTAGAACTGTTATGTGGATTCATTATTTGTCTAAATTGTTTAGTTAGTTATGTTGTTCAATTGAGAGTTCTGTCCTTTGGTTCATCAGCAGCGGTTCTATGTGAGTTGATTCTTTTGAATATTTCGTTTAAGGTTTAACGTCAGAACTGTATGAACATACACATACATATATATATACGTATATATGTAGACTACACATCGTCTCAACTTCTCTTCAGTCGCCGTTATTTTCTTTTCTTTGTTATACTTGTCGATCATTTCCACTACCTTATTGACACTGGCATATGTCATCAGTCTTGCCAAGTCCTTATCTGCCAGGAAATTTTGAAACTCGTGGTTAAAATGGCAATGACTTTTCCGTGTGTGTGCCCTTGAATACTACATTGGTTTGTCATGTAGTCAGTGCCCAGTGAACTGCGTTTGCTTCGAGTTTCAGCTCATTAAATATTGTCCTACTAAATAAAGAGGTATTTTAAAAAATAATATCAAGAAGCCAGCGATACAAATATTATGAAATGTTCTACGAAAAGCTACAATTGAAAAGCTTAGATACTTGTTGATAAAAGAAAAATCGACCAAACTACTGAACTTTTTGGAGATTTTGAAACTGTCTGTAGTTAAGAACAAAGCTACACAATGGGCTGGCTATTTGTGCTCTGCCCAACATGGGTATCGAAACCTTGTTTTTGGCGTTGTAAGTCCGCATGCGTACTGCTGTGCTATTGGTGGGGAGGAAAGAGTTTTGAAACAGAGATGGAAGGAAATATCAACTGAGAGTTAAAAACAAGGAGAACGACAAAAACTAGCACCTTTCATCAAAATAGTTATGCACATAAAGTTTGTGAATGAACTACTAAATAGTGATTGTTCAGTTTCTTATGCCTCAAAATAACTGTCTGATACTGCAATATTACATATATATGTGACAAATAAACCACCAATACATTTCTTCCTCTAACATTCGGAACTTTTCGTGGAACTTTATCGTGACTCAGACTTTTGACCGATGTTGCACATAGGTGTTGATACTTAAAGGAATCTACAATAATGTTCAAATATCGACCTATAAACTAGCTTCAGGCATGTTGTTGTTATCACAATAATACCTTAGTTTCCACAGCGCATATACTATCTGATAAAGAGTAACGTTTGTCCAAACAAAGATATTGTCTCTTTTTCCAAAACAGGACATACTTTGCCAAACAGTAATGTTTGTTAATGATCTGAGACTGTATAACCGGTTGTAAATGTTACGTATACATTGTGGATTGTTTCATGACTAACACATTTTGTAAGGTTTGTTTGTGTGTTGATAAGCCCAATGTTACTCAACTGGATATATGTGCTGTTTCTGTCGATACCCAATGTTTAGTGTGATAAACCTCAGACTTGCCGCTGAGCCACTCGAGTACTCGGATTTTGTAATATCATATTATCAACTGTTTATTACAGGTTGTAAATCTCTTTTAATACGGTTGTGAAGCCATTTTAGGTTCATCTTTGTAATTGTTATTGATATTACCTGTTTCTATCATCATCATTCTTATAATAATCTTTAACATACTAATTCATCACGTTGATTTTCAGAAGACAAACTTTTGTTGAGATAAGAAGTAATATGCAACTCCACAGTATACTCTACAACATTTCTTACGATTAAAATACTTTCGACAGCAGTGAATTTTGCGTTTTATTCCTCATTATTTGCTTTATCAAAATTGTCCGTATTATAAGATAACTGTGATTTATTGGTCGAAGATGAGGCACTATTTCAGTATTTGTAGATATCACTGTATGGTTACAAGTACAGATTATGTTAAGATGCTGGAAACATTTTGTGAGCGAAGTACTTACAAAATGTGGCTGCATTTCCTTTTCTGGGAAGGATTTTGAAGACAACACTTACATTGCCTTGTGTAGGAAGTGTCATGGAGATGTTGCTTGCATTGCCTTGTTTGGGAGATATTATGGAGATGTTGCGTGCATTGCCTTGTTTGGGAGTTGCTTTGGAGATGTTGCCTGCAGTGTCTTATTGGGAAGTATTGTAGAAATGTTGCAGCGTTTTGTCGTGGAAGTGTTTTGGAAATGCTATTTGGAATGTTTTATTTTTTATGGAAGCAATTTAGAAATTTTACACTTAGTACTTTGGAGAGCTTGTTTATTGTTACATTAGCGTGACTAAGAATGTTACTCAATTATTAATACAACTGTGAATTATTATCATGAGTCTGTTTTTGTTCGTTTTTTTTTACCTTTGTAAACTTTGTCATTGTGTATTCTAATATAATTCAAGATTCATTCTTAAAATTGCTTAGAAAAGGATCTAAATATTATTGCAAACCTTTGCAAAATTTGGGACCACCTTTTCAAACGCTCACTAGGTAACATGACATACTTGACAGTCAGTAACCCAGCACACCTTAAATCCTGGCATCGCATTATTTCAGGTTACATTAAACCGTGGTGTGTCGTCGTTCAACAACAGTGAAGGTAATTGTTTTAAACTTTGGCGTACTGATAAGTAGCAGCAACCTAAATAACGTTTTTTGTATTTCGTAGTATCTTCATGTTAGAATAGTTTAGGTTGTTTTCCTACGCTATGGTGTAGGCTACTTTCGCTCTTGCCATGATATGACTTGATAACACTTGAGGCTAACATAAGTTCTGGGGTATCACCACTTGATATAATTCTAAATCATCTTAAACCTTGACGTAAAAAAATCACTGATAATAATTCCAGCCATCTTAATTAACAGCAGTTTATGTTCTCCAAGGTTACTGTCCAATGTTACATGACAACAGCTCAGATTACTTTTTGAAATCCTGTTTCGTAAGAGGAGTCTGGTCACATTAAGGACGGCTTGGTTTCTAATGAAATCAGATTATCACACCCTAAACCCGGTTGTAGTGCCAATAATTCAAGACATTCTCTTTTTTTTTTTTCTGCCAATTGACAGCACTTACAATGTTATTTCATGAGTTTAAGCAATGAAATATGCCATATTTGCACTCAGGATTATGAAAAAAAAAAAGAAGGAGAAGGGAAAAATGTTTCCTTGTATATTTTTAGTTAGTTTGTTATGGAATTTCGCGCAAAGCTACACGAGGGCTATCTGCTCTAGCAGTGTAAGTCTAGAGGGAAGGCAGATAGTGGGATTGGTCGAACAGTTATAACGCCCCCATGGCTGGAAGGGCGTGCATGTTTGATGTGACGGGGATTCGAAGCCGTGACCCTCAGATTATGAGTTAAACACCCTAACCACTTGGCTATGTCGGGCAGCTCTATAGCAAGAGTTGTGTCATGAACTGTTTTTTATTTAAATACAAGTTACCTATAGTAAGAGTTAACTCATCAGACGTAATTATTTAAACACAGACAACCTATATATAATAAGAGTTAAATCACCAGCCGTCCTTAGTTATATAAACAAAGATTATAACTATTGAGAGTTAAATGATCAGTTGTATTTATATAAACATAGATTACCTGTAGTGAGAGTTAACTCGTCAGTTGTATTTATATAAACGTGGCCCGGCATGCCCAAGCGTGTTAAGGCGTGCGACTCGTAATCTGAAGGTCGCGGGTTCGCATCCCGGTCACGTCAAACATGCTCGCCCTTTCAGCCGTGGGGGCGTTATAATGTGACGGTCAATCCCACTATTCGTTGGTAAAAGAGTAGCCCAAGAGTTGGCGGTGGGTGGTGATGACTAGCTGCCTTCCCTCTAGTCTTACACTGCTAAATTAGGGACGGCTAGCACAGATAGCCCTCGAGTAGCTTTGTGCGAAATTCAAAAACAAAAAACAAACAATTTATATAAACGTAGTCTACCTATAGTACAAGTTAAATTTAGACCAGAAGGAAGGCAGCTAGTAATCGCCGCCAACTCTTGGTCTATTCTTTTAAGAAGCAGATAATATGCCACAATTCATAAACGGTATAATAACACTGTGTAACAAAATTTTACTTTTTTCTTATTCCTGGGCAGAAAGTGTTATTTCCCAATTGCTTATGCCTAAAGTAAATAGAAAACACCTAATTTTCTCTTCAAACTTTGCTTTTGTGACCTGGGAACGAATAACGAAAAGATGATGGGAGTCAGTATTTGGGAGCTCATACTTGAAAGTGATTTACATTACAGTCGCAAATCTCGAAAAACTACTCACTTCTAAACATTTTGTATAACTTTAGTATAAATACATGTAAATCTTGATTCGTGTGTTGTTTATTCAGGCCTTATGTAAATGAAAATGTGCAAATTTGCTCGTTTTTACATAAAAAATAGGTTAATTTCTAAATTTCATTATCCAGGTCACAAAAGCAAAGTTTGAAGGAAATAATGGCCATTTTCTGTACTTTTACAACATAAGCAATTAAGAAATAACACATACTATCCAGGAACAAAATTTGTGTTACACAGTGTAATATGTGTTACATTGTGTTATCAGTCACCTTCTATCAGAAACATGTTGTAGATATTCTTTTTTTTAATTAGGCCCGGCATGGCCAGAAGGTTTGGCCTCTCGACTCCGAATCTGAGGGTCGTGGGTTCGCATCCCCGTCACACCAAATATACTCGCCTTTTCAGCTGCGGGGCGTTATCATGTGACGTTCAATTCCACTATTTGTTGGTAAAGGAGTTTCCCAAGAGTCTGTGGTGGGTGGTGATGACTAGTTGCCTTTCCTCTAGTCTTACACCGCTAAATTAGGAACAACTAGCGCAGATAGCCGTCGTGTAGCTTTGCGCGAAATTCAAAAAACAAACAAATTTTCTTTAATGACAAATCGCAGGGTTACGTCCAGACTCACCCCTTGGCTATGGTATTTCAGTCTCTATACTTACATCAGTAGCATGAGAGGCTTAAGTAACATGAAATCAAGATTATTTGTATACGGGAAAGTAGTAATAATCTCGGATAGCAAAGGCAAAGGCCCGGCATGGCCAAGCATGTTAAGGCGTGCGACTGTAATCTGAGGGTCGCGGGTTCGCATCCCCGTCGCACCAAACATGCTCGCCCTTTCAGCCGTGGGGGCGTTATAATGTGACGGCCAATCCCACTATTCGTTGGTAAAAGAGTAGCACAAGAGTTTTCGGTGGGTGATGATGACTAGCTGCCTTCCCTCTAGTCTTATATGCTAAATTGGGGACGGCTAGCGCAGATAGCTCTCGTGTAGCTTTGCGCAAAAATCAAACAAAGCTTATGATTTAAATATTAAATATTGGGATGAAATATAATAAAAGATATATCATTAGAGTATTTATATTTAACAATTGCTACACTTTAGTCCCATAATGTTTTTTATGAAATACAATGCCCATCAGTGGCTTAGAAGTACGTCTGAGAGCTTATAAATCTTTGTTTCGTTACCGTGATGGACACAGTACAGGTAGCCCATGTCGTTACTTTTTGCTTAAAATGTAATACTTTTAATACGTGCTTGCGATAGGTTTCGTTATTATGAGTGCTGAAATACCTTCAGGGGATATTTTTACACATTTCACCCTTAAGGTTGCCGTTAATAAGGCTTTTATTTCTATTTACTTTTTTCAGTAGGAATAACCACCTTTTTATAACTGGTCGCGCACAATGATTTATAAATTATGTTTCACTTTTATTTTTTACACATGTGAGGCTTCATGTCAATGGCCTATTTCCAGTGATAGTTTTCACAACAGTCCACGATATTTCATTCCCACTTTATATCTTATGCATTTTTTTATTTCCCTAAATCTCATTCCTTAACATATTTCTTTACTTTGAGCCTGATTGTTGAAGATAAATTAGTACATAATCGAAAGAATGGAGCCGTAGTTTCGTATTTTTCGAATTACAACTTTCATTGTAGTTATGAAAAAGAAAAAGGTATATGCGACCTGATGGTGAGGGCGTTTGACTCACAGTGTGCGAGTCACAGGTTTGAATCCCGTGAATAAATAGACTTCCCCTTTCATCCCTGTGCCAGTCTCACATTTTGTTGGTAAAAAGTAGTTCAAGGGGTGAAGGTGAGTGGTGTTAACTGTCTGCCTTTTTCTCTAATCTATCATCTGAAAAATAGTGACGGCTAGAGCAGTTAGCCGTCCAGTAGCATTGTACGAAATTCGGCAAACAAACTGTAAGAACATACATACAGCCACTAGCAGTTTGCTCGATATCAGTGGCCATTTAGAGATCGTTAGTGAATCTTTTGCGAGTCCGTTAGTTAATGCGCTTTGGAAAAAGGTTCTTAGCATGCAGTATATTTCCTTGTTTATTAATCTGGGAATTGACCTCAATACGTAGAACAATACACCACATTTCAGGAAATATCTCGTTGATTTACTTCATATTTTATAAAGGGAAATGCTTAGCCGATACAGTAAATTTCTTATTCATATCTCAGTAATGCAGCGATCAAATCAGTCCTCGCTGTTCGTACCTTAATCAACGTCCAACAGTATTAACTGTTGCTTTAATAATTGCTTTATATACCTGGCTTAGTATTTTTCTAACAGTAATTGTTATATCAATTTATAAATACGTGCGTGTTTGTCTATGTATGTATATAATCTTTATATTAAGTTATAAATTTCCGCCACTCAGTGATACAGCACTAAGCTTCAGAGCTAATTACGCTGAAGTTCTGAGTTCGTTTCCCGTGCTTTATAACAAACAGATTATATCAAGTTCTTCACGCGGTTTGTTGTTACCTTTATGACACACGGGTACAGCTGGACGAAACGTTTTATCAGGTTTTATAAATAATATAATTATTAACACTTAAAATTAGAAATATAATATCAGGTCATCCCATAAGTGATGTCCGAAAATTTAATATGGAAAGTGCATCATCATTTCTGTCTTTGTAGAAGGCTTTAATGACTAAAATATGTAGTAGGACGTGTATAAAAATGTTCAGACAAATAAAAGAAAATAATCTAACTCCACTTTTTCAGATCATTAATCAAATAAACCCTCATGAAGATGGATGTGTCTGAGGAGCACATTGGCCATATAATGCATTATGAGTTTAAAAAAGGTAATAGTGCAGCAGAAACTACACAAAACTTTCAAAGTGTTTATGGCGTAGAGTCTCTTAATGAAAGAAAACGTCGAAGGTGGTTTCAGAGGTTCAGATCAGGTGACAACAGTTTAAGTGATGCGTCACGTTCAGGTCGCCCTGTTGAGTTTAATGATGAGTTGCTGCTGGTTCCATTTGATGAAGATTGTGTTGTGATAGTTGAAGAACTAGCACAGAACTTTAATTCAACCCACTCAACAGATTACCGTCATCTGCAACAGCTTGGAAAGGTGTTAAAACTTGCAAAATGGGTCCCCCATGATTTGACAGAAGTCAACCTTAGAGCAAGAGTGGACATTTGCACTTCTCTGCACTTCTTATTCTTATTCTCCAGACCTAGCTCAATCTGATTGTCATCTATTCCAAAGTTTGCAGAACTGCCTCGATGTAAAAGAACTTGGAACACATGAAGATGTCAAAGCTACCCTCTCTACATTCTTTTCCTCCAAACCCCAAGAATTTTATAGAGTGGCATTCAAAAGCTTTTGAATCGTTGGTAGGAAGTAATTAATAACAATGCAACATATTATTATTATTAATTAAATAACATTACAACGTTTGAAATCATCTCTCTTTTTCTGAACCTGAGATCGGACAATACTTAAGGGATAACTTGATATATATATATAAACTCTCATGTTTCCAAGCTTATCCAATAAGTTTTAGGTTTAATCTTGTTTTAAAACCCTTTAAAGTGGATTGCGATTGAAATTTAAATTTGTAATTTTTTTATTTGGTGGAAAAATGGAAAACAGCAGTTGTGTGATTTTACAGTTAAAATAAAGGTTTCAGTGATGGATTAGATCAATTTCTCTGTTAATCCAACTGGTCGGCAGTCGTAAAGAAATGTATATATAAAAAATAATTTAATAATAGGAACAATAGAGCATTTCATTTAATGAACTAGATAAAATAACGCTTTTGTTTAAAGTTTCGTGATGCAGGAATTCATGTTCTGGTTATTGTAAAATTTTGCTTTTGTTATACATCAAACAGACGTGCACGGTAAGTATGATTTTATCTTCTCTTGATTGTTTTAAGCAATATAGCTGCAATGTGTGGAGGAATTTTACACTGGTGATGAATTTGTGATTACATTATTGGCCCGATTATAGGGCAATCTCAAATATAAGGTTACCCCCAATTTTAGAAACCATGAAAAATAAAAACAAATTGATTGTTGTAACTCCTTTTTTAGGTCCGCATAATCAATACTACAACTGGACAGCGTGCAGGTAAATTAGTTGCAAGAATTAGCGATGACCTTGAGCGAAAATCTGACGTACTTACGTAGAAGGATACTATTTGGGCATTCAGGAATGCAACAAGCTAGAGTAAGGGGAAGGGACTTGTGGTGGGTCACGATTATAAGGCGAATATGAACTTTACAACCTAATCGTTAATAAAAACATCGCCTGATAATCTGTGCAATACGTAATTAATACAGTGCTAGAGCACAATTATTGTTCTGTTTGTTTCTGAATTAAGCACAAAGCTACACAGTGGGCTATCTGTGCTCTGCTCATCACTGGTATTGAAACCGGTGAGCGCTGTGAGTTCATAGACATACCGCTGCACCACTGGGGGGCAGACCAAAATGTACCTTTCTTAGTAAATAATAAAATGTATGATTTAATGTGGCATAATATACTCAAGCTTACTATCAAAGGGTTAACAAGATTATATGAAAAACTTTAGTGATGCTAATTTATCAATTGGTGTTAGCTAAAGTTAGCTCTAAAATATATTTTAAAAATTTAATACATCTTTGTTTTTGAATACCAGTTAGTCTGAGAATTTTATATTATATTAGTAACAATATAAAACACTGCATAATAGACACTGAGGTTCTATTGTAAAAAATAAAAGATGCTATTATGCAACAGGATTTTCGTGATTTGTGGCAACAATTTGCATAAACAATTACCTTGTTTCTGGTCATTCCAGTGATTAAACAGCTCTTAACTTTTTTTTTGCCATACAGTTGAAGTGTGGTGATTTTCAAGTGCAGATAGCACATAAAATTGACCTCCTCTGAAAGGATTCTATGACGTTACTTTCTGATGTGTGATTCTCTTATGTCATGGTGTAAAAAAGATTTAAAACACGAAGTTTCAAAGAAAATAATATCTGTGTTATTGAACTGTTTCAATAAGAAAGAGGGAAAGAGTTGATTCCAATAAGAAACAAGAAAACCATCTACTCAATCGGCTACACGTCATACACCAGATATTACGAGACATTTAGCCTCCTTACCATCTGAAGTAATTAAGGGAAACAGCAGCCTGTTATAGGATTTAATCCTTTAACTGTAAAAGAGATTACGTAAACAAATTTAAAGCTAGTTGTTTGTTTTTAATTAAGTACAAAGCTGTACATTGGATTATCTGTGTTCTGCCCACCACTGGTATCTAAACCCAATTTCGAGCATTGTAAGTTCGCAGACACACTGCTGTGCCACTTGGGAGGCATTTAAGTCTACAGAAACAACACAAGATTCGTTCTCACGATTTTCTTCCAAGCAAGAAGCAGAACAAAAACCTGTACGAATGATACTGAGAATGTGGTTAATTCAAACGTATAGAGTCGTACTGGACAATGGATAACAATGCACGAAAAAAAAGTCTTTTTATGTGTTTAGAAAAGCCTTGGTTTCCAAAAATGGTAGAGAACATTTTGCGAATTATTTTTCCAGGAATTCATGGTGGTTGCATGTCATAACTGCAACAGAAAGATAAGAAAAGTGTCAAGGTGAGCTTTGCATAATATGAGCCTAACGTGCCGAAACCACTATACTGAGAGGAAGTTCCATCTTTGTAGGGATTGAATGCTAATGGAATACAGTTCTATCAAGGCAAAGCATCCAGCTACACATCCAAGTGAACATGCTAATTTCTCTCCAGATGCAAACCGAATTTCGTACTAAACCATTCATAGACACCTCCCATGACATCTGTGACTTAGGGCTATTAAAGTGGGCAGTCAGAAGTCATCGTTGACCCAAGGTTGATGGACTTTGGAAGACATATAAAGAAGTCAACATTGACCTTAGCGTATTGCGGAAAAATATCCTGTAGTAAAATTACGCTGTAGAAGATTAGTCCTTAACAGGAGCCATCACATACAATATCATTGGTGGTGAAGAAAGAAAAGAAAACGCTATAAGAACTAAACACTTATACTTATGGTGTAAATCTTGATCACTTCTCTGAAATTCATTTTACAAAGTCAATATTCGTTTATCAATATTTTAACTTTTCAGCATTTGCTAAATTTTCACTCTTGTAACTTTTAGTTGTTTCACTATTCCTGAACTGGGCGTGGCCTGTAGCCTAGTGGGTAGTGTGTTTTGACTGTGAATCCAATGGCTTATGGTTTACAACTCATTGCCACAAAACGCTATCTAAATCTTTTTGGCCGTAGGCACTCTATCAAATTGACGTTGAAAGTTCACTATTCATTCATACAAGTAGCTCAAGAGAGGCGTTGGGTGCTGTTAACTAGTTATCTTGCATCTTGTATCACAGTTCAAGAATAGAGATGGACACGACGAGATGGTCCTGTGTGTAATTTTCCACAAAAGTTTCAAAATGGACAAAAATATTATTATGTTATATGATATAGTTTTTACCGTATTTCTTATTCCACTAAATTATTACATTTTCAACTGTGGAGTGATCGGTACAAAAATGATTTTAACAAATACATAACATCTTATCTAGAAATAGATTTTTTAAATACAAATCCTCTAAAAAAGATTTCACTCTTGCTGTAAACATTTAGCTCGTAATTCTGTAAACTTTTCTAAGTAATTCTTTACAGTTGCTGTAAATATTTATATCGTATCTTGTAGTTACGTTTCTAAAATAAAGCTTCACGTTTCTTGTATTTATATTTAGTTTGTAACCCAGTAGTTACATTTTTTTAAATGCTCACACTTGCTGCAAACATTTAATTCATAATCTTGTAATTAAGATTTTATCAGTAATAGTAGTGTTGATTGTGATGTTCAAGGAGTTTAACATTGTTAGAATTGTTGTTTCTATAACCACTCAAACCGTCTACTGTAGTTACCGCATTGAAAGTGCTTTCATTATCGTTAATAACATACTTGATTTAAACAAGGTACTTAAAACTCAACAGTAATGTTTCTCAAACTACTTCAATCACTTAGACCATTAATGTTAACTACAAGTTTATAACATTGGTACCTGTTGTTATTGCTTTTTTTTTTTATGTCACATTCAAATTATTCGTAAATCCAACCAGTACTTTTATTGTATTATTCTGATTATTGCTCGTCGTAGGAAATGACATAGTTACAATCATTAGTAATATTAAATTGACAGACAAATATTTATAAGCATAATAAAGTGTTTTTATGTTGGGGGAACACACTATATGTTTCGATAGAACATTCATTGGTTTACATTTGGTGGGTTACATATATATAATTTGTACATGAAAATAACCGCACTAATAGTGGAAACAGTGTGCTTATTCTAATACGATTTGTGTTACAGTTAATTACATGATGTAAACGAATTTGAATATTAGTATTCAGTGGGAAAAACTGGTCCTTGTAAACACAAAGTGTATTTCCTTTGTTTGAAGTTAAGCACAAATCTGCGCCGTGAGCTATATCTGCCCACCACGGGTATGCAACAGTTTTTAATGATATAAGCTCACAGACATATTATTGTGCCATTGCGATAGGACAGTATTAGCCCTATTTTAACTTTGATAATGTGGTGTAACATTTTAATATAACTTCTCTAATAAAATAGTTTTTAATAAAATCAATTTTTCCTCGAGGATCCTAAGATATAAACTAAACATAACAAGATTGTTGTGATCTTGGCTACGAGTTAATATCATACGTAATGTAACTTTTGAGTTTTGTATAAGAGGATTGGGCGTGGCCTAGTCTTTAGTGTTCCCTTTACTATGAATCAGAGAGTTCGAGGTTTGCATACTATTTTCAAATCGAAATCAACAACAATAACAAAAAACGCCCTCAGCACTTTGTGGTCAAGAGTGTGCTATGGGAATGATAGTCAAGCCATATACAAAAATAGTACAAGAGTTGACAGCAGTTGCTTTTAACTAGCTTTTGTCCTTCTTGGCTTGCATTTCAAAATGATGGACGAACCATACGCAGATAGGTTTTGTTTAGCTGTGCGCAGAAATTCTAAAGCTATTTAAACAAGAAATTAGGTATATGTGTGTTTTGGTTTAATACCACTCAAACTTTGAAACTCCAATAATCCATGAGTTGATACTCAAAAGTTCAGTTTGAGTGTACCTCTGTTCCAGTATTTATATTTTGGTGTTAACTGACAGAGATGGGTCTTCAAAGTAAAAATATGTCTCTTTCCAGCTCTGTTAAATGTCCGTTTGAAATAGAAAGAGCGTATTTAAACATTCTATACTGCTCAATGGTCAGATTAGCGTAAGATACTGATGGGGGGGGGGTAGAACGTTATAATGCCTTGAATCTTTTTATGCGAGGAGTTGAATATTCATATTTACGTGTAATTAATGCAGTTATACTTTCTGAATCAAAAGACTATAAATTTACATTTTATATTTTATACGTTTGTCTATTAATGTATATTTTAAATGAAGTACTATGCCTGGAGTCTAATGTAAACATATTTTTAATATTTTAATATAAAATTAAGCATTCACCCACAATTGTTTCCAATTAAGTGTTTTAGTCTTGCATTGCTGTAATGCTCAGTCATCTTCACTCACTACAGATACATTATCAGTAAGAACTCTGAATAGCCCTTTTGTTTAAGCACTGATTATCGTATTCGCATACATCCGTGTATGTTGTAAGAAAAACATGAAAATCTTTTTATGTTGCAACAACTTTGCAGTTACAACTCACCAAATATTGTACGGGTGCAGCCAACGCGAAAAATATTGCTCACATACAACTTTGTGTATGGACTAGCTTAGTAATCAGTAGAATTCAATACGTGTGTCTTCTCTGAGTTGTCAACGGCCACTGATCCAATATGATGATGATACGTAATTATAAATCCTGAAAAGATTAAGTTAATGATTAAGATACGTATAGTCTCTCAACGTAACGTGTAGAACGCAATAAGCAGGTGGATTAAATGAGTGTTATACTCTTAAGTATATGAAGAAACTTCTGAAGGTTTCAAACACCTGACAGTTTGGGTTGATGAATTCCGATTTTAAGTGAAAGGATGAGACAAAGGTATTTGGTGGAAAATCTTAATGGACCTCCTTAAAGCTCACGTTTTAAAGCATGAATAATTTCCTCACACTTATTATTAAATAATATATAGATATTCCCGACCTCAAAATCTGATATGAACGAAGTTGATTCAACAGTGTTATACCGAATATTTTCCTTTACCACACAACGTGCTGCGTAGTTTAATTTTTTAAAGATTATACGTGTGTTAACAGAGATGATAAGATCTGTTTATCTGTTTTTTGTATTTACTATAACATACAATTAACTGCTCTCAAAATAATTTACTAAGATTTATTTACTTATTTATTGAACTACTGTGGAACTTTTATATTGTGATTCTTATGATCTCGGATGAACCAAGAGCAAAGCAAGTTTAAGGATTTACAACGCTAAAATCCAGGGTTCGATTCCTTTTGATGGACAGAACACAGATAACCTTTTTCTTAGCTCTGCGCTGAGATAATTTCTTACTTCAACAATACGTGTTAATGAAGAACATTTACGAAAATAATAAGCAAACGCTTGACCAGTTGTTTTTTTTTAAGATATCAAAAGCCATTCATAGGCAAAAAAATATTTATTATCATAAATTAGTGGAGTAACACGTGTGTTATATATTTCAAGTCATTTTTTATTATTATTTACAGAACTCCATTCGACACAACTTATCTTTGCACAGTCGTTTCATGAGGGTGCAGAACGAGGGTACTGGGAAAAGTTCATGGTGGATGATCAATCCAGATGCCAAGCCAGGGAAGTCCACACGGCGAAGAGCCACCAGTATGGAAACACAAAAATACGAGAAGAAACGAGGTCGTGTTAGAAGGAAAGTGGAAGCACTGCGGAGTGGATTGAACACCAGCTCTGCCAGTCCACCCTCCAAACTTCCTGAAGGACTGGATACTTTTCCCGAGTCTCCAACAGATACTGGCTTCCAGCTGAGCCCAGACTTCCGTCCTCGAACCTCATCTAATGCTAGCTCGTGTGGCCGACTATCACCTATCCCTGCCGTTGAAACAGACATGCATGATAATGAAGTCCCATGCTTTTCTCCCATTCCTTGGGTTTCTGATAATAGAGTTTTCATTCAGTCGTCTCATATTCTGGATACATATGGTGCTGACCAACTTGGAGACTCTTTAGCTAAAACAGTGAAACTTAAGGAGGAAGAATTGGGCTACTTGAAAAAAAGCCCTCCTGAATACACATCTCCAGATATTAGTCCTCAAAGTAGTATCACAAACTACACCCTAGACAGCTACCAGTACAATAAGAAAGTGAATGGCGGCTATAAGTCTTGTAACTCTTCTGCCATTGACGAACAAACATTGATCAGGCAACAGTCTCATGACCAAAGCCCAAAGCATAGCCCACAGTTAACAGAAATCTCCATATTTCAAGGTCAAGTTGTCTTTCCTTGCCATACCAGACTCCAAATAAAACTGCCTAGAGCAGAGCATTTGTTACCAGACTCCTCCAATCAACAGCAGAACTCAACGGATATATCTGTGTTGGAAGCTCTGTCTCCCGATTTCTGCAACCAACAGCAGCTCCCAGCAGAAACTTCTCCATTGCAAGTTCTGCCTCCTGGTCACATAGACCAACAGCAATCTCGTAAAGAGCTATCAATTATACAGGCTTTGTCTGCTGGCCACTCTAGCCAACAGCAGCTCCAACAATCTAATTTTTTTACTCAAGACAACATGGCAGCATTGACCTCAGATAATCTACCCGTAGAGTACTTCTTAAATGGCACCTCTGATGATCAAGAATTTGACCGCTTTATGCCACAACCTTGTCATACTGCATTGCCAAATGACTTGGATCTAAATATGGACACTCTAGAGGGTGATCTTGAGTGTGATGTTGATCAGGTCATCCGCCATGAACTGAACGTAGATGGTAATCTTGACTTTAACTTCGAAGCAGCCAGTACAGACACAACCAGTTCCGACGCAACGGCGTCATGCTCCCCTGGTATTAACAACTGTAAACCGATTATGGGTACACTGAAACAAAGTCTAACACCGGAGGCGTTTAAAGCAACTGCCCCACAAGGACTGTTGCGTTTGTATTCTTTGGTTTGATATTCATGCTTCGAAACGGACAATATTATCTGTAAAATCTGTGATCGATTATTAAAGCCATTTATGCTTTATATTCTAATGCACGTTAAGTTTGAACTCTTATAATTTTAGTGATTTTTTCTTCCAATATTCTAAGATTTTCCAACACAGAAGTTAGGCTCACTTGTGATGCCTAGTTTGTAACGTTTGTATGTTGAAGAAAGTATTAGCGATATTAGGAGTTTAAAAGTAGAGGAGAGTTAACCTCGGAGATTACACTTTAAGGAAATGAAACTGTTTATGTTAAAAGGTGATACTTTCTTCAAAGTTGTTAATTACTATGGTGTGTGCAATAACATAATTAAAGAGTTATAAAATGTCTGGGAAAGACGGTTAGACTATCATAATAATGGTTCCAAGTCGAATTTCGGGGCGGTCTGCTGTTCTAACACTTTCAGAGTTCAGTGTTCTAAATACATACTATTTCTGAAAGGCAAAAAATTAGTGGTGGGTTTTGAAACATTTTATAAAAGTTTCTACAACAAATCGCATGTGCATCCATGGTTTTTTTACTACTGTTCTCTTAATAAAAATATATATAGCTAATTCCACTATTTCTTTCTAGAGTTTGCTATGTGTTCGTCCTAAAAATTCAATAACTTGCAACACTGTTGCTCAATTTCTTATATTGAGTGTTGTAACAAGCAGAAATATAAATGAAAGAGTATGATGCAACATGTCGACATAAACTGTAGTGAACCGTATATAGACAAGTTCGTAGTTCGAGGATTAAGACGACCTAATCTCCAGTCCTCAATTTTGTCGAAGATGCTGTTTTCATGTGTAAAGTTCACGAATAAATTAAAACACAAATGAGTTGGTACTTTCGTTTTCCATTCTGTTTGTGTAATTACCTAAGCTATTCAATGCTAAATTAGTTTCACAAGTATTCTAAGTAAACAAGTCATTCATATTGAGTGACTTGATTTTCTACGATGTTGAATCAAGTGAAAGTCAAGTAGACTAATGATGGTTTTGTCACTTGAAAATAAATAACCTTAATAAGTCTCTTTTTGTTTCATTGTTTTAAGAGAATCACCGTCTATCGTTTTATAGCTACTACGTTTTTACACATACGTTTGACTTTAAAAACCACGTTAAAAGCTTTTAATATAATGGAAGCAGATTACCACGAATTTCTGCAGTCGTTAAAGTTATTCACGATCTAAGATGCGTTAGTGGTCTCTTCCTGTTTGATGGTATATCCGTCCGTGTCTAGGAGATTTCTAGAAATTAATTATTTTAATGAGGCTCGGTAATTGGATGAAGAAATTTAAACCTTATAATTTTATTTTCTGAGGCAATCCACATATTTTGGAAACGATGTCTTTGTTACTTACTTTAGATAAGAAAAATATAATAATTTTAATTTTGCTTCTGAAAATTCTAAAACAAATATTACGAACTGTTATATTTTAAATAAATGAGTGAAACGCATGAAGTGCCAACTGCTTATTTGTGTATACATATATAAAATCACTCATTATGAAACAATTTACACAGTCACTTATGTAGGTTTTGTAAATTAGACAGAATATTAGCGCCTAGATATAAGAGAAACTACTGACGAATTAATAAAATGAATACTGACAGTCTTTGTCCCTTGATAGAATTATTTTACTGTGTATAGTATATTTGTGTTGTTATATATTATGTAAAATCAAACAAGTTTTCATTTTTATTACCTTCTCGTTGTTTTATCTATGTTATGAATTAAGATTAAATCGTGTAAGGTAATGTTCTATGAGATTTTCTGGTTTTCGTTTTACACTGTGTTATATATATGTATAACTTTTTACGAAAATCTCTTACCTTTCCTTAGTGTGTTTTAATGTGTATGCTTTTCTCTATTGCTAAATTAGATGTACATTTTTAAAACGTTTACCAAGGTTTAGATTTATATTTGTTTTATATTGGTTTTTTTTTTTGGTAATTTCCAACCCAATCTGTACAGGAAGTGAACAAATTTTTATGTCCAGATTTCTGAAGAGAAAATCAAGGGTTTAGTTTTATAAGTTATGAAGAAATAAAGGATGATACTTAGAAAGCTTGTTTGATATGCAAATTTGTGCATTTATTGAACAACGGTAAAACAGTTATAAGAAGCTCTGGCATGAATTATTTAATCTGTCCGTTCGTTTTTGTTTTAATTCTAAATCTCCAGAAATGGTTATATAAACTCATTGTTATTTTGTTTGTTTTTGCCTTCCAATTATGATTTAATGGATCTATTTGTTTCAAGAAAATATTGTATAATACGTATAATAAATACTGTAGTACGCCGTGACTTTGTTAGCCTATATTTTGTGTTGTGTTTGATTAATTTTACTAAACATTTCGTAACTGTTTACGTGCTTAACTTTTTGTAAACCAAACTTCTAATTCCAGATTGTAACTGATTGATGGTAGAACCAAACATGTTACAACACATCAGAAGCTGTATAGTTCGCCCATATATATTGTTAATCCACACCACGGACTACGAAACCAGACGCATATATAAGAAAGTTTCATTTATATGCAATATGCTGACATAGACGTAAGCCTCAAGTCACATCGTATTGACGATATGTTTATGAACATTTATCTAAAGAGAATGAAACATATAAACTTATAAAGTTACTGTATTAGTCGTGAACAATGGAAGCTTCTGGCTTTCTTTGCTAAATTATTTTAGTTCACTTCTTATAATCTAGGGTACGGCTTGGAAACAAAACCTTAAGTTTGCTGTTGCTTATCTCAAAACATTTTGGGTAGGATGCATATGATTTTGTTAGTTTTGTTGAAATAGTGAACACTTCTTAAGTTCCACATTATGAGATTAAATTAACCTTCAGCCATTTGCACCTCATACTTAAGTTAGCCGCTTATAGCTTAGACACTAACAGGTAATTTCGGTTGATGCATACATTCAGATTTATAAAATTTTACGTTGAGTTTACCTGACATACTTTGAGAGTATATTAAAACGAATGAAAAAAATTGATGAATCTCTTACCATAACATGGGCCAAACATTACACCCAAAGTTAAGATTCTATATTAAGAACTAACGTGACCTTCAAACTAGTATTTTTTTTCTAGGACCTTACGTCACAATGAGATTCGAAGTATACGTCATATAACACTGAAAGTCGTGCTTTCTGCAAAGTTTACTGACAGTGTCAATGCCTATATACATTCGAGATTACTATACACATCAACACGTTGTTTGTTCTTTTTAGCAGCTTTATTTGTTACAGAAGCTATAAGGTTTAGCATTGTAATGTTTTGCATAATAGATTAAGTATATGTGGTAATAATGTGTAGTCTGTATGTAACGTGTAACGAGGCGTGCAGTGTATGGGGTACTAAAGTACAGTAAATAATTGTAGAATGAGTAAATGTAGATTGTTTACTGTGATATCACGTGTACGTGAGACTAAAGTGCAGTGACTAACGGACAGTGAGGAGATTTAGATGTTAGAATATCACATATATGAAGGAGTAATGGATAATACAGAAAAGTTTAATGTTTTATGTATGGTATTATACATTTTGTGGAGTATAAAGATGTATAGATGTATTTGTTGGAATGAAATTCAGTGTCTTTCTACAAAGTATTAAAACATATCGTTAGCAATAGTATGAACAGAGAACAGAAGCCCGTATTATGGCATCTAAATACCTGTAGTTTTTGTTGTTAGCATGTTGAGGTAAGTGGTATATATTAAATTAATGTTCACGAGAAGTAGTAGTTCACTTACATGCTATATGATTAAGCGCTCTGTGGAATGTTTCATTCAATAAATAGCCCTGTTTACTACATGTTCTGTGTCAGTCGACGACTCAGAAACTTGGAAAGAAACAGCATCTCTTGACCAAATAAACACATTAATTAATACCAAGAAATGAGTAATAGAGAAACAAGTAAAGTTGGTAATTACATATATAGACGATCTGCAGAACACTAGAACTTCCTTGTATCTGGATCTCCTGCAAGTTACTATAAAAAATAGAGATATTCTTTCTTATCTCAACTTTATATTTGCACTTGTTAATTTATGTATTTCCAGCAGGCAACAGCTGAAATAGCGCTGTTTCTCTTTGTACACTTAGAAAATACACCTATCCTGTTGTTTGATATCTTCTCACAAAAACGTCCTTTTGTTTCCACCTATGTAAGAATAAGTGCTTAACTGAAAGTGTATTCTGTTATTTTTAAACCTATCATTTAGAACGGCTGTTAACTATTGTTCTGAACATTAGGTAATTACTTTGAGGCTACGATTTTGTTTAATAATCATATGAAATGTTACACCTTATATTTGATACTTATTAAGATAATTGGCGACAGTAAGGAATAGTTTAATGACCATCACTGCCTTATATAACTGAGAAAACAAAACAAGACCAATAAATTAAATATAAAACTCTAAACAAACAAAATATTTTATTAAATTGTCGTGTTTTGGTTGCTGACTTGCAATAAGAAAACTATTTTATGTAATAGAGAAGAAAGTCGAACGTGGGTATACTGGTTGGAAAACTGTAGTAGGTATACTGCCCACTCGATACACTGCTTATCGGATAATCCAAGAGCATAAATACGTGCTGTATCCATCCGCCAAGTAATAGCTGACCTCACAGGTTATCTTTAAAATGTGCTCCGACTTCTTTATTGGTCTTTTTAGTTGAAGTCGTTCAAACCTTTGCAAAACACAATATAAAACCAAGTGGTTAAGGCACTCAACTCGTAATCTGAGAATTACGGGTTCGAAAACCTGTCACACCAAACATGCTCGCCCTCTCAGCCGTGGGGGCGTTACAATGTGACGATCAATTCATCTATTCGTTGGTAAAAGAGTAGCTCAAGCGTTGGCGGTGGGTGGTGATGACTAGCTGCATTCCCTCTTGTCTTGCACTGCTAATTTAGGAAGGGCTAGCGCAGATAGCCCTCGTGTAGCTTTGTGCAAAATAAAAAAATAAACAGTGTTAAAATCAATCCCCGGATTCGTGGCAGTACAAGAATCTTACACTTCTAAAATTATTATTTTGTGTATGCAGAAGTGTAACTTACGTAACTCTATAGAAACTCTTTAACGACGACAAAGCATTCGCCTTCTATTTCATAAAAGCTAACAGTCGACGAACTGCTACATGGGCTTCTTTAACAGATAATTATATCATAAAACTTTATTGAGATTGTCTTCTTCTTTTTGCAGTTTAAAGTAAATGAGAGAAATTGAAACGTGTATCAGTTATTACATAAATAAAGTGATATCACATATTTAAACTAGACAAACGTGTTTCCAGCACGTGCAGTGCAAAACTGCTAACGTACGTTCTTCGTTTCAGTCGAGCATGTATAATTTTTAAGTGTTGGAATAAAGTTAAATCACATGACTGAAACATTTGGTGAAAACATATTCTCCATAACATACTGAGGTAACACGAACGTGTTGAACCCACGATCATTTTCGTTCATCGATCTGAACGTTTTCTTTCTAAAGGATCTGCACTTCATTTAGCAACCAAATTATGCTAAGAAAAATGTTTACACGCTTAATTAATAAGAAAACCTCTACAAAGGTATGAATACCAACCAGCGCTTTTACGTCACGATATATGATAGGTTTACGTAACGCTACAACACGTACCTTTCAAGTTACCTATTAAGGATATGTACTTTTGACTCACGGTTGCCTGAATGCTGTGACACGTTAGTTAGTGACGGTAGAACGTGTACTGAGTGAGCAACACCTGTTAGGCCTCATTATTATTGTTTCTTGCTTGTTCATATAAAACAAATGTCGGTCTAGGTTGTGGATAACTGGAGGATAATTCAACCATATTGAATTTTATTGTAACCTACTATATATACTATATAAGAATAATAGGTTTAGCGTCTTAAAGACGTGCTTCTTTCCTTTTACAACGGCTACTATACATAGGGTTGGACGTGGTCTAGAATTCATAGTTTGCAACCCGTTGTACATAAAATGCATTCCCACTTTTTTGCTATGAATACTTTATAAGAGTGATTGTCAAAAGTTGGGGATCGGTGCTGTTCACTACCTGCCATCTCTTTAGTCTTTAATCAGTCACTTAAAATAGTCCATATGTAGTTTTCTTCGAAATTCTGAGACAAACTGTTTTACTTTAAAATTTCTGTTTATTTGGAATTTCACGCAAAGCTACACGAGGGATGTATGTCTGCATTAGTCATCCCTAATTTATCAGTGTAAAACTAGTGGGAAGGCAAGTGCCAGTGTTATCACCATCCACCGCCAACTTTTGGGCTACTCTTTTACCAGCGAATAGTGAGATTGACTATCACTTATAAAGCCTCCATGGCTGAAAGGATGAGCAGGGTCTGGGTGATAGAGATTCAAACTCGCGACTAAGAGATTGTGAGACGAATGCCCTAATAACCACCAGGTGATGTAGAGTTGAAGATGGTTATATAGTTGACGCCGGATATTTCTATTTTCTTATAATTGACTGCAATATACTAAATGAAGAATCTGTAGAATCTCTGTAGATATACTAATTATCAATACTACCTTTCTACAACTTAATGATGTTTAAAATATCCAAATCTGTGTTTTAGATTTTGTTTTAGTGACACATTTCTAATATTTTTTATGCAAAACCGAAATACAAATAATACTAAACAAAATACAGCTTACTGAAATTTCAAGAGTATTGATTTAAAAGTGTGCTTCAAATTAATACAACACACCGAACTCACAAACATTACTCAGGGAATGAAAGTACAACACAGGAACCCAAAAGATTATGCACACATAATGCCATCCCTAATTAATGCACAACATAATGTTAAATGGATACCGATATATATATATACATATAACTGCGGGTACGATTTAAACATAACATACTAGAGGGCCGTCATGGATCGATGAAAATTGAAAATTGCTGGTAATAATATAACCTGGCCATAGGTACGTTCAGAAATATAACTTAAATAACACGACGAAAATTTGTTTTCTTTTTGGTGTACATCAATTCAATGTGATATTAACGCTTCGTCCACAGTGAGGAATTATATCCCAGATTTTTTAATTGTGGGTCCGTACACTTATCGCTTATCCATTGGGGGACTCACGAAAGGGTTACAATAATAAAACTAAGATCTATAAAGGAAAGTGAGGCACTATGAAATCAGAGTATACTAGTGAATGAAAATTATAAGATACAAAGCTTTATGAAAATAACTCAGCATTAGGGAATTTACGACAATTAATAGCATAATAAGAAAAACATATTTATTATATTTATAGGGAATGTCAACTTGCTGTTTCAAATTGGAAATAAAATGTTCTAGGGGCTTTGGTGACTGATTTAGGTCCCTTTATAAGTCTTTGTTAACGAGTCCAAGGTTACATGTAGTTCTGTACTGAACTTTATCAACCCTTCTTTGTTTCTTTCCATTGGTGGTTCTTCAGTAGGACACAGCCTCAACTGCTAATCTGATTGGCTTTCTGGGCCTGAAAGTTCTCTCTCTTTTAAACGATCAGTCCTGCTGACGTTTTCCTCAATGAGGTTCTCGGCAGCTTCATTTTTCTCTTATCCTGCAAGTGGATTTATGAAGCTATGGTGGCTAATACTTTCTTAATTAACTTGTAGCTGCACGTTTTAATAGCTATATGTACAGTGACCATGTTTGCCTGCCATAAGTTTCAGCACAGAATTGTAGCTTTGGGTAGTAGAGAGCTTCCATACTGTAGTCACAAAAAAAGTACGAGATTGTGGTAACAAAATGTCCACTAAGATAGTGAAAGTATCTGTAAAACCAGTCTTGTTAAAATAAAATACATATTTCCATTTAGTAATCAATACCGGCCAAGAGGAACTTTAAACAGTTTTAAACTTAAAACTTTAAATTTGAAATTAAGAGAAGATAAAATATAAGGTAAACTTAACCAGTATAACAATATAGTAACCACAAAACATCTCACTATCCAAAAAGAAATAATACTTTATACTACCTAAATACTTTGTCCTAGTAGAAATTCTGTGGAATGAGATCAGAAACTAATGTTGAATATTCCGTTTGAGCTTTATAATGATAAATACACCCTAGAAGTTTGCTTATTCTTACATTATCGTCATATCCATTTTAGTTTGGCGCATTCCTTAGAAACTGTGGCTGTTTCACGTTATTTGAAACTACCTAGCTGCATCCACATTTTTGTATGGTTTGTCACAAATGCTAGTTTTAATTGCTGTAGCTTTCGATAATTTAATGTTGGCAAAGAGACAGAATTATTCTTCATTGTTCAGCATTTCATTACTACATCCTGCCTCTTCCAGATCTAGCCAAGAAGTTAGTAGACATTTCACAACATACAGTCACAGCTTGCATACTTGCTCAATTCTCGTGTTTGAGCTAATTCACGTTTTGGACACTGGATAATTCTTTTCACCAGGCTGAGTGTCACACACCGCCTTTAGGAAGTATGACGTATTGATCAAACATTAACAAATAAACTCACTGTTATAAACTCATAACAATTGTTAACTATTATACAGAAACCTATAAGCTTTCATCAGGTCTGGGATTGGATTATCATAATTACAACATTCCAGAATGTCAAACTTTGCAAATATGCGATGGATCATTTGAGTACTCTCTCGGAAAGTTTATCTAACTTGCAAGATATAGTGAATTCCATGTCTTTATCACTTCCAGTACCTGGCACAGTTCCATTAGCACCTGACTGTTAAAGTTCATTCTTTGTTATAAATGTGTGTGTATTTCTATGCATCTCTGAACGTTAAGGTAATGGTGCCGACTCTAATGTAATGTTAGGCCTACTTGGTACATCATTTACTTGCAACCAGCACAAGATCTTCATTATGGTATGTCACCGAAAAAATCGAAATCAATAAACTGCAGAGACATGCATCTTTAATTTTCTGATTCAGCTTTCTTTGAAATGAGTGTTTTGGGCTGTTTTGCACACAAACACTGTTCCACGTCATGCTATGAGCCTAGCCAGTAGAAGCGGGAATACTGGTTAGCTGTATTTTAGGGATATGCTCTGATGTCTCTGGTCCAACTGTCATGTAACATTCAAAAACTTCTAATGGAAGAGGTGTTAGTATGACCAACTACATAATACATGACACCACTGTTTCTGCTTGAGTTGTAGGTCCAATACAACACACCAACAAACGCACCTATAACTTGCCAAACGTTGTGGGATATAGGAGCTTTATACTTCAATTTTTTGTTGCTCACCCTTGAGATCCACTGATGTCTAATGAGGGCTCTATGATGTTCACTGAAGGTTCCATATGTCAGCACATCCATCTGTTGATTATCTGTAGGTGTCCACCATTGATTGCTTCAAACCAAAATTTTAGGAATATTGCACACTTCTAAATCTCGTTAGTTTTAAATTATGTATGTATTCATCTTAGTTTGTTGGGTTATAGTAGCCTAAAAGCTTATTTTTTAATGTTGTTGGCCCAGAATTCCTTGTAGAATTACAGAATGATTGTGGGAAAATCATTTTTATCTGATTGAGGGAAGTAGAAAATTTACATTATGTTTAGTATATGTGGATATTAACGATTTTAATTTATAAAGTTTCAGTCACATTACTCTCTTCCTTACCTCTGATAAGTGCAGTTTTGTCTTGTTAATTTGTCGTGGTTACTTTGTTTTAACCATACAGTCACTGTTAAAGAAGCAAGCAAAAGAAGCGATGATGGAACTCTTTTTATTTTGTTCACTTATGAAATTAGGTTCATGAATCTAGTTTCGAAGTGGATGTTTTCACAATATCCTGTTCAGTACATTTACATAATCACCACATTTATTTTCCTCTTTAAGTTAATTGCTAAATAAATTATTTTTATTCTTGTTTTTTTTTTGCGAGCCTAACTTACCTATGGGAAATTCTAACCAAGAATACCACAATAACAGGTTTAAAAGTGCCGTAGTTGTCTTTCGATGAACGACTACTTAATATTACGGAAGAACGAATTTCGATACAACTCCAGACATATCGATTTGAATGAGATTCTTTGGCTTGCAATAATAGACGAATAGGTCTAGAGGTTCCTTGTACTTATTAATTTCTAATTTACATTAATAAAAGGATAATTTTCCTAACTGGAAGAATTAGTTTAAAAAAAACTCAAAATTTTACAATAAGATGTCAAATGAGAACATTTTGAAATGACATATACAAGTAATAAACTATCAAACACACAATATATTTAGATACTATTTATAATTATGGATTTCAATTAGTTTTCTTTAAATACCTTCAATGAAACTCGATAACTATTTCTACATGCGTCAAATCCATAATAAAATTTGCTTACATAATTATAAAGTGAAAATCGGTCCCGTTGTTTTTGCACTTTTAACGTCTTATCGGTAGAGACTCATATATTTCAAGTGGAAACTTGTTTTAAAGTGGGAGGAACCAGTGCAAGTTGATGTCAACTTTGATGGCAGAAACATAATTTTTGGTATCAATAACATTTTATTCTAGTAGTAGTCACTTATCTAGATCGATTAGGCATCTAAGTGAATCTAAATTTTAGCATTATTTACACGTTAGTAATTTACGCAACAATAATTTTCGAGTAAACATTTAATTCATCTAAGTTTACAGTCTGTTGGTAGCTTTTCAGTAAAGCTCTTAGAATTACGCTATTATCATATTTCACACAATTAAGATCTCTTAATCACTATTCCATCACTTCCTTCTTTCTGTTTAAGATCGTTTGCCATAATTAAAAATTGGGTCAGTTCCTTAATCATAGTATTTCGTCCCAAAGGAAACTGAGGCTAAATCTCCGCTTTTCTCTGTTGTTTACTTCCTGTAGTTAAAGAAATTAAACTCGAAAATTGTTATATTAATTAGGTGTTTCATCAGAACTTTAGATCACCAAGTTAAATTTACCCGCTTTTGAAATAAAAAAAATGGATAGAATAATAATATTGTCGACATGTGTTAGTAGTTTAGTAACTGACGTATAGCCTTACGAATGTAAGTGTCAATCAATCAGTCTTACGTGGTAGGTCTTTAGGTCTTAAATCAGGGGTGGTCGGGAATTCTTTCTCCCGTTCTTGTTTTATTTCAAGGGTCACGTCTTCGATTTTCACCGTTGATTTTTGCTGATTGTCTTGTTGAGAGATTGACAAGTAAGGAATCAGAGGAGGTAGAGAGATGTAGTGTAGCAAGGCTATTTCCGAGATTCTCGTGTATCATATTTGAAGCAAAGACTAAGCAGGGAAGAAGACAGACACATTACGCACGCTCACACTCGCCATCAGATGTGCCGTCCCCGGGAAGGAAGGAGCGTGTTTCGTCTTTATTAAACATAAAGATACGATAGTATAATACTATTTTAACAAATGATATGATACAGAAAATAAAAAGAAAAACAAATTAAATTTGTACGCGCAGGATAAATGTATTGGTAATTTTCACAAATGGGGCGTTATAACATATTAGTTTTTAATAATCTTTTATATAAAGAGTGAATACAAGTAACAGATTTAGTATTTAAGACGCAAAAGTAACAATTTAAAAAATGAGAATTGTAGATTTGCACACTTAGTGAAAAGAGTAAAGTTATTAATAAAATTTAAAGTAAGATCTTCGAGGTGAAAGGTCATCTGTTGGATAGGGGGGAGGAGTATGTGTTGGAAGATATATTCTGGAGAAGTTATTGTACATGTAGATAGAAGTGGTGTTTTAGGGATAAGGAAGAAATCATAGTTAAGTTGAGCTGTTAACGAGGTATGGTGATCAGGAAGTCACGGTTTCGAAAAGTTTAAGGAACTGTGACGAGAAATTATTTCATTTTTCTATTTTGTTTCATCACAACCATCACATTTATATTTATTTAGCCCATCGCTAGTACAGCGGTATGTCTCCGGATTTACAACGCTAAAATCAGGGGTTCGATTCCCCTCGGTGGGCTGAGCAGATATCCCTTCGTGGCTTTGCTATACGAAAAACACACACATATTTATTTACACACGAATATGGAATGCAGGGGAGCAGGAAGTATGTATTTAGGTCTGAATAGAGTTTGAATTGTGAAGGGTGTGTTAATATCATTAGTAGGTTAACCTGTGAGTATAAAGTTTTAATTATTCTTTTAGTTTGGGACTTTAGTATTAAACACTGTTTACCCATAAAAAAAAATGGAATGACCAGCCTTAATGGTTATTTGGTTTCCTTGGGAGTTCAATTTAGTTATAACGGAACTTGTGAGTCAGTAATTTGATAAAACTCATAGGATATCCGTTGTTTATTACAATATTCCGTAATGAAAAGAAATGTAGAACAGTATGTAAGCACTCTGTCTAAAGGAGTCTAGAATAAAACTATCGAAACGACTATTTTGTGCAATTTTACTTAAAGCTACTCGAGGGCTATCTGCGTTAAACGTCTTTAATTTGGAAGCAATACATTTGAAGGAAGACAGCTACTCAATTTTACCCACCGTCAACCCTTGGGCTACTATTTTACCAACGAGGAAGTGAGATTAATCGTCGTATTAAAAGATATGAAAGAACGAGCATGTTAGGTAACAAGATTCGATCCTGTAACTGATGGATTGCAGATCAAACGCCCTAATCAGCAGTCCACACCGAGCCCGTAAAATAGTATATAAGTTTGCATGTCTTGTAAATTATTAATCTAATAATCTTTAAAATGGTATATAAGTTTGTATATCTTATAAATTGTTGATCTAATAATCTTTAAAACAGTATATAAGCCTCTATGTCTTGTAAATGGGAAATCTAATCTGTAAAATAGTACTTAAGCCTGTATGTCTAGTAAATTGGTAAACTAATAGGTAAAAAGATATATAGACCTGTATATTTTGTAAATTGTTAATATAATCTGTAAAATAGTATATAAATTTGTATATCTGGTAAATTATTAATCCAATCCGTTGATTTGGACATCAAGACAAAGTCGTTTTCCATCTTATTTATTTCCCAAGCAAACTTAATGTTATAAGTTATGTATATTTTATGTATAAAATATAATTAACAAAGGAATGTTTTAATGTGCTTAGAGTTTCGAAAGAATAAAAATGATTCATCAACATTTCTCATACATAAAACTGGTTTATATTCTGTCCGAGAGGTGGCTAGCTAAGAATACTTAGAGTGACAGTTAAATATGTTATGGAAGTCGATCCTAAAGATGAACTTATTGCTACGCCATCAATTTGGTCATACAGTTAATCGTTGGAGCCGAAGTAACTATTGTTGAGGACAACTGCGAGTAATATTTCAAAACTTTGTCGGTGAAAGCTGGGGTGTTTTCCATTTTTGTTGAGGAAATGTTTCCATTATTTGTATTGTCTCCTTAAGTGGAATATTAGTAAATAATGATCAGTGTCGAGCTCCTGCAAATCAGAAAGAATTTTTAACAGTAAACTAGTTGGCAGTAAATGAATTTAAAATACAAACAAGAGACGTATTCCAGTTCAGAAGTATAAGATCCGAACCTGAACTGCAGGCAAACCCTAAATGAGACTAGATGACAGCCGGAGGGATAAATGGCTTGGAAAACGAGTTTTTTAAACTTATTACAGCTCCTTGTATGTTGTCTTCACATTTTATGGTAAGCTTTAACCAGTTGGTTAGAGGAGCTTTGAATTTTCTTTTGTTGTTAAGAATGCATCCCATTTCCCTAATATCATAGCGTTCACTAAAGATGGCAACAGCTACACCGTTAACCAAGTTAAATTTTCTTTAGGATGAAAATACCTGTACCTTTTAGCAGGTCGATGAATAACGTGTTATCATTATATTTTACTCTTTTAAGTTATATTAGTATTCGTGTGATGATGGAACAGGTTTTATGGAAAGCTGTAACTGTAGAATGAAGACAAAACAGCTTTTTTAAACCTGTTTTTAAAGCTGAGCGACTAATCGAAATTTATGTTAGATTTCGATAATTAAAGTAAACACCAAATTCGAACCTGTTTAGTAGATAAAGAGTGTACAATGTTTTTTATTTCACTCAGAGAGAAGAACTCAGCGTCACTTCCTTAATAATTTTCTTATCTCTCATTTACAGGAGGCTCGGAATGGCCAGGTGGTTAAGGCACTCGTCCCGTAATTTGAGGTTTGCGGGTTTGATTCCCCGTCACACCAAACATGCTCGCCCTTTCAGCCGTGGGGGTGTTATAACGTGACGGCCAATCCCACTAATCGTTGGTAAAAAAAGTAGCTCAAGAGTTGGCGGTGAGTGGTGATGACTAGCTGCCTTCCTTCAAATCTTACACTGCTAAATTAGGGACGACTAGCGCAGATGGTCCTCGTGTAGCTTTGCGCGAAATTTCAAACAGTCATTTAGAGGGTTAGTAAGAACAAAGAAAGAAAACATACATTCTGTTCATTCATTACATTAAATTTTGAACCGAAAATAAGAAATGTTAAATTAATGTCAATTTGATTAGAATTTAAGTTATCTGAGTATCTTTTTAATGTGATCATAACCATGAAAGAGTAATTTTTTGTCGTCGTTCTTCATTCTATATAACTCTGGTTTGTGCTCGAATTTCGTTCTACTGTGTCTTTCAATATGTCCATCGTGTTAATATTTGCCATTTCAAGACTACTAGTTGTTTAGGAGAATAATGGACTAGTAGTGAAATGAGATGAAAAATTTGACATCGAATGCAGCAAACAGAATAATAATAACAACAGATAGAGAAACAAAGATTTATAAGCATAAGAAACAGTTTTATTGGTGGTGGAATATACTAAATGTTTTGTCGACACGTGTAGAATCCTTCACCGTAAATAAAACTCTTTCTTATGACTGACTATAAATCGTTGTTTGTCTACCTATTATTATATCACCACAACATGTTTCCTTACTTGAATAAGCTTATTCATAATAAGTGCAGATAAGAAATTCCATGGAAAGCCATGATTTCGATATCGCAGGCAAGGTTGCAGTCCATAACCATTCCGACAAAGATTTAAACCAAAAACGTTAATTTTAATGGTAATTTGAGCGTAAAACACACACACACGAAATATGTTATAACGAGGAGCCATTATCTGAATCACAATGTATTTGATCTTGGTAGCCACAGTGTAAGTTCAGTATTATAAGCGTGAAATACTACATATTGAGAAAAGTTCAAAGTTAGAGCATCGATGCCCATGACTGGATACCTTTCCTGTGATCATAAATTAGGGGCGGTTATAACCTAAATCTTTATAGAAATCTCTGGCTGATCTTTTATTCAATCTATGTATAATGTGGCATGTTAAAGATTTCTGGCAAAGTAGAGATTTCCAGGGTTACAAAATCAGTAGGTTCTTGGATCTCGTATGTGAGTAAGTTTCCTGATCGGTATGACAATTAGGCCTTAAAGAAAGAGACAGCACACAGATTTGCATAAAGAACCAATCTTTAATTGAGATCTTGACAGTTTACAGAAACAATAAAGCACTATTATACAATAAAAGGTAAATTATATTGTGTTTATATATTTATCTAAGATAAAATCTGTATAAAATAATATGTCCCTGTTTGTGCTGTCCCCCCTCACTTCCTTTACTGAGGTTAACACATGAAAAAGAATCACCAAGAGAGGGTATCCATACCCAAGTGTCAAAATGTAACACAACAAATTTAACTATCGTCCTTACCATACTAAATAAAAATAGTATCACGTACTTTATATAAAAAAAACCTATGCTCTACTATGTTAAGGTGCAACTTAAACATTATTTGCTCACTGGCGAACTTAATCAACTAGTTTATTATGGGTAGAAGCCAAACGGCATCTTCATGAATTATACTGAAGTTAAATTTAAAGTTACAAGGGAATTTGAAAAGGTCTTTTAAGATTGAAACTGCATAAAATTAAACACACACTTGTTACTGAGAACTTTAATAAGAGTTCAACTTTAGAAAGTAAAGTGGGGTTCGTTTCCCCTCAGTGGGCTCAGCAGATAGACTGATGTGGCTTTGCTATAAGAAAAACACAACACACCTAAAGTAAAGTTACAAAAACACTGTCTAAGTCCAAAATGAATCTAGCTCTAATATTCTACTGAAGTCTTTTTAACCTTTATAGAAGTACGAACCAGGCGAAATATAGTAAAGTCTCTGTGAAACATCTGAATAAGCCCCCCGCTAGTACAGCGGTATGTCTCCGGATTTACAACGCTAAAATCAGCGGTTCGATTCCCCTCGGTGGGCTGAGCAGATAGCCCTTTGTGGCTTTGTTATAATAAAAATACACACACATCTGAGTAAAGTCTGTATGAAGTCTAATCCAAATATATTTAAAGTCTGGAAAATCTACTGGTTCAAGTCCCAACTCTGTGATTGGTGTTTATTAAATAAGTCAGCCAACGGGCAGTGAAGATCCTGTGCAAGTACACTCACAACTAAAACATATTTCTTTAAGATAATCAGACAAGGAGGCGTTTAACATTCACTTGACCCCATTGGCTTTAGGAGAAAGTTAGAGAGAGAAACATTTTTTAACAATATTTTTTTCCAACTTTGAAAATTATAGAGGAAAAGAAAAAATAGATCATAAACTTCTGGCCAGGTGGTTAGGGCACTAGATTCGTAATTAAAAAGGAAAAAACCTACTTTAACAGTGTTTTTTTTTCAACTTTGCAACTTATGGAGAGAAAGTGAAAGTTCGCGAACTTAACTTTAAATCCAAAGTACTGAAAAAATGTGGTATGGCCTCACACTATAATGTGGTCTTCAGGTTAAGAATACCAACATTTCTTTTAAGACCTCTTATGAACAGTAGATTGCATTCGAGTGTGGATATACAATATGCACTTTTTAAAACTAAGATAACAAACCTAGATATTTTATAAATTACTATTTTTGTTTTTCAACAACGTAAAGTATGTATCAGTTCTTTAAAAAGGCTTATATCTGTGTTTGTTTCTAACAAAATACTTCCAGCTTTCTGACCTATAATTAACGTAATATTTCAGAAAGTTTTGAATATTTTTTGTGTTTTCCCAAATTTAGGAGTTTGGCAGCCATTTAAATTTACCTGCTGAAATGAATTATGTTCTTGTACTCCTGAATTTCAGAGTTTTCTATAAAAGTTATAGAAAAGGAAAATAAATATTGTGAATATTACAATGAAACTCTTCTATATCTATACTGACTATATAATGCTGGTGATTAAATATTTTTATAGGTGGTTCTGGTTGTAAGACATTGTTATAACTGCACTAAGAACTGAATGCTGATAAATAAGTTTTTTTTGTTTTTTTTTTTTACACATTATACTGATTGCATATGTTGCGTATTTGTATTTATGGTAAAGCTACTAAGGCTATTTAAGTCGCCATCCCTAATTTAAAATTATTAGCCATCAGAAACCAGTCAGCAACATACTACCACACATCATACGCGCCAAGGAATTAACTTTCACTTTTATAATACACCCACAACTTAAAGTGTGGGATATATTTCATGGCATCATACGGATTAAAACATGTACATTGACAGCGAAATAGTGATCTTGTAAGATATCTTGATGTCCATTGACTACTTTATTTTGGTGTTGAAACTCAGCTTGATGTCCATTGACTACTTTATTTTGGTGCTGCAACTCAGCTTGATGTACATTAACTACTTTATTTTGGTGTTGCAACTCAACTTGATGCATATTAACTGCTTTATTTTGATGTTGCAACTCAGCTTGGTGTACATTAACTACTTTATTTTGGCGTTACAACTCAGCTTGATGTACGTTGACCACCTTATTTGGGTGTTGCAACACAGCTTGATGTCCATTGACTACTTTATTTTGGTGTTGAAACTCAGCTTGATGTCCATTGACTACTTTATTTTGGTGCTGCAACTCAGCTTGGTGTACATTAACTACTTTATTTTGGCGTTACAACTCAGCTTGATGTACGTTGACCACCTTATTTGGGTGTTGCAACACAGCTTGGTTTACATTGACTACTTTATTTAGTGTTGCAACTCAACATGATGTACTTTGACTATTTTATTTTGGTGTTGAAACTCAGCTTGATGTACATTAACTACTTTATTTTGGTGTTGAAACTCAGCTTGACGTCCATTAACTACTTAATGTTGGTATTAAAAAACCGCTTGATATATATTGATGTATATTCTTCGGTGAAATCCTTTTTACATGTATGAAATATTTAATTTTGATCAAATAACAGTATTTCAATTATGTTATCATTTTGGGACAGCGGTAAGTCTAGGTAGTTACAACGCTGAAAGCTGGGGCTTTATACCCAGGGTAGATACAGCAGACAGCCCAATGTGGCTTTACTCTAATAATATAAACAAACGAGTTAGGATTTTGTATATTTCAAAAATGGTATATTAATTAGAAAATTTGCAATAGTACAGTGCATATAAATATAAATTGTTGTGTATATGTTGCCAATTTTATTAAACGAGAAAAGCATTATAAATATATTATTTAAAGAGGAATAACAAAAAATAGATTAATGAATAACACTAATCTTAAAGACGAAAAAAAAATAGGTGAAGAAACTACAAGTTCCTCAAGAAAAAATCTGTAAGATGACAGCTTTGTAATAATAGAGGATAAAAAATACAGAGCTCAGTATAATATCTCAATTCATTTCTGAGAATACTGAATACGCCATATTGGACAGCACTGTACCGGAAGTGTTTCAGGTTAGCGGAAGTAATATAATTAATCGGAAATTAAACTCTTAATGATGGTGTCCAATACGATGACAGAGTGTCGAAACAACATACGAAGGCAAATATTTGCTTCTTAAAATGTTTTATTAAAGTAAAAATAGTTCAAGGATCGTAAACAATTTTGAAGAATTCAAACAGTGTTTGATATTTATTATTTTGTATCTTCGACAACTTTTAAATCAATTAACAAATAGCAATATGTTTTAGAAACAAAAATAATTTTACCTGCCACATATTAATGCTCTTGTCTGATTATATATTCTCTACTGTATCAGTTGTTTCTTCACCTATTACATATTAACTGGATTTTCTGAGACGAACTGCAGAAATTCCGATCTTGAATTTTTTCCGATTGTTATGTGTGCGGACGTTTCACAGAATCCAGTTGCGTTGGGAAAAAAGGGAAAATGTTACATCATATCTAATATATATTTCGTCAATTTTCTATAAAAGTTTTCAAATGCTAATGAGTTCTTGAGATCCACTTTGAAGGTTTTCAGGTAGAAAGTTCTTTCTGATTGAGTGCTGTAAACGAGAGTCAAGAAGTTCCCCAACCTGCTTTGATAAAGACGAATCATGAATCAAGCCATTTAGTTCTGGTTGTGTGATCAGATGAGGCAGTTTATGTTGAGATGCCACAGGAATAGAATTACTATATGAGGAGAATGAAGATGATTCATTGTCTTATTCGCAGAATAACCTTTCTGTTTCCAAATTTGCTGGTGTATGTGTCACTGGAATACCATACCCATAAGGTACTGGTTTCATTACAGATGCAACATATGGACACATAATGTACTGTTTAGTTCTGTCCTGATATCCATAAACATTAGTCATGCAAAAATAAGAGTCAGTTGGACGATCTTTTGGTTCATGCGATATGATGGGAACAACTAATGACATAATTGCTCTCTTCTTATTCAGCCACTGTGTCAAGCCAGGTGCGTGAACTGTACAACACACATGTTGAGCCCGAAACAGTGGAAGTAAGCTACCTTACCTTGTGCGTGATGTTTTTATTTCATGAAATATATTTCCCACAAAGGGAACAGAAACTGTGTGAGTGTTTTCTTGCACTTTTGGAATTGAATTGGAAGCAATAAACATTTCCAATTATTTATAAAAATTATAAAGTAATTTAATTTTATAAACTAGCTTTTAAGAATTACAAAAACAACAACAAAATTTTGTAGAATTTAGTTCTATCACAGATATGATGCGAGAAAAAAGATCTGACTTTGTTCTTACTATGTGCGGAGCTAGGAAGTGACCAACTGAGTGAGTGGGAGGCAACTCAGAGAGAGGTGTCTGACTCTGCCCTTTTTATGCTCAGTCGAGACACTTTTCGAATGTTCTAACATATTGAGCACGTGAGTGTTTCGTAATTCCCTTGCAGAGAAGGTGAATGTAAGAATGAAGCAAAAATGGTGGAATTCGCCAAACTTATATCGAAAAAAATGTATGAAGAATATAATTGGAATTTTACACCAATAAACATAGTCAATGTCTGACTGTGTAAAAAATGTATGCGGGTGAAAACCCATCAAAACGTCCAAGTAAACTTAATTTCACAGCATAAAGTTATTGTACTGAGCTCATTGCATGGTGTTTCATATAATGCTGACAAAATACTGAGATATTATAATAACTCCAAATATAGAGGTGATGCACAAGTTCTCCCTTTTTGAAGTCAGAACCAGCAACTTACCCTGAATCATTTGAGTTTTCTATAGAAGCAATTTTTTGCTGTCTACTATTATATATCCATATCAATTTACTTGAGTAATGCCATCACTGCTTGAAAATGTAAAACAGGATTCTGAAAGAAGCAAATCAAGACCCAAACATTTTTAATTACGAAATCTCCTCGTGCTCTCAGTCTCTTCTTGCAATATTTGTTTTTAAACTGTAAATCCACGAAACTTTCAAACTGTCTAATGAGACACATTAACTCTATAATATGTGAAATCACTACTGTTTTAATTAACCTCAGTCGTACATTAATCAAAGGAAGTAAATAATACATTAATTCAGTGATGTCGAGAAAACCCACTTGTAGAGAAATATATATGTAAAAAGAGCACGTTTGGGTTGAGAAAATATTTTACGTAGAGGAGCGAACGACGTTTCGACCTTCTTCGGTCATCGTCAGGTTCACAAAGAAAGGAAAAGGTAACTGACCGGAAGCTGACCAAATGTTTGAAAGGGGTTGTGTAACTAAGTGTCGGAATATAGAGGGCGGTGTTAGATGTTTGAATATATAATAATATTATTTATTTTATTATTTTTAATATAGGTATAAAGGTGTTCCTTTGAATTGGTTTATTTTGGGTTTAAGTTGTTGTATAATTAAGGCTTCTTTAATTTTGCGTTTGTTTATGTTTGTTTCTTTATTTAGTATTTGAATGTTTTCTATGGTTATGTTGTGTTTACTTGACTTGTAGTGTTCGAAAATGTGTGAAGGTGACTTTTTATGTTCTTTGAATCTGGTTTTTATTTTTCTACTTGTTTCTCCAATATAGACGTCGTGGCAGTTATCACACTGTATTTTATAAATAATGTTGGTGTGATGTTTGTCAGTGTTTGATTGTTTTTTCATACATAATACATAAATTATTTTCTTGATATATCAAAATAAGAGCTTCACTTTTTCATTCATGCAAACAATATGTATAAAACCTAGTGTTGTTTTAACGGCAAGAGGAAACTGCAGAATTTGGTTTGTTTTGCATTTCGCGCAAAGCTACACAATGGTTATCAGCGCTAGCCGTCTCTAATTTTGTTGTGTGAGACTAGAGGGAAGGCAACTAGTCATCACTACCCACTGCCAACTCTTGGTGAAAACCAATGAATAGTGGGATTGACCATCACTTTATAATGCTCCCATGGCTGATAGGGCGAGCATCTTTGGTGGGACGGGGATTCGAACCCGCGACCCTCGGATAACAAGTCAAGTGCCTTAACCACCTGGCCATGCCGGGCCGGAAAGTGTTGAGAAACGAACACATATACAATAAGAATATTAAAGTAAACGATAGCGTTTAATGTTAGTTCATGTAATAGAAGTGTTAGACTTTAAAACTCGATTATCAATGTTCAAGACGATAAACAGGATGAAGTGCAACCATGAAATTCTCTTTATTACGATCAAATAAATGATCCTGAAAATGGGTTTTGGTTTCATTTGAATGCTTAAAAAAATCGTCGTTTTCAGAGAATAAACATCAGCTATCTCATCTTCTGAAAGGATATTCTTTAAGAAAGCATGATATTGTTTTCAGAGAAATGAAACCTGAAGTTTAGTACAATAATAATATCTGCCGAAAAATAAAGATGTTGAAATATGTGATTGAACTAAAAAAAAAAATTCAACTTTTTTTTTTTTGAAAAGCATTGTTAATTTGGTGATTCATGCCAAGGAATTCTTACGTACTTATGTATATGATCAGAAAGACTGGGAACCTTTTATTGGAATTAACTGCGGTAATTTTTCCATCTTTAATGTTTGAATGATGGACAACGTGGTATCATTATCCTCTTTCACAAAACAATCCTATTTATTATTTTATGAATGTTTGAAAAGTAGGAAAAAATTCTATAGTAAACATAATATATAACAGCTATTTATGAACCTCACCCTTTTTAATAATTAGTTTATGAAAATTATGAATAATTAAATAAGAATTATCATAAACTGGTTTTTCTGAGAATACTTCTGAGTAAACCGTTATGAAGCATATACACTTTATAATAAACTTCAGTATACAAAAACACGATATCATAATAATTTTATCCTATAACATCACAATATAAAAATGAAAGTTTGATCCCATATAGCTCTATATGTTTTCTGTTGTAAAATGAATTTAGTACGAGAGACAACATTTGGATAAGTTTCACAACTAACTGATATTAATATAATATGGTTCTATATATATCTACCACTGTTCTTGTTACGTTAATAAACCTACTGTCCAGTCAAGGGTTATCATGATCTTATCAGAATCATTTTAATACAGTAAACATGATGCATTTGTCAAAGAGACAAATAAATGAGAAACATAAATATCGCACATGTTAGATAAATACAAAACATAATCTATGTTTATAATGAATTAATAATAATTATCGAGATATTGTCACTCAACTATCAGCAAGTTTAAATTCTTTCAATACACATAAATACATACCATATACAGTTTGATATGTGTGATTAATAAGTAGTTTCATAATTACTGTAAATAATAGGTTCCCGTAAAATATTAAAATATTTGTAGTTGTTTAATTTATAAAACTCAAACTCTGTTGTTGTGTAAGGAGAAAATAAGACTAACTACAGTTTTAACATAAATATTGTTGTTGTTATGTAAGGAGAAAATAAAATTAACTACAGCTTTAACATAAATGTTGTTGTTACGTAAGAAGAAAATAAGACTAACTACAGTTTTAACATAAATATTGTTGTCATGTAAGGAGAAAATAAAATTAACTACAGTTTTAACATAAATATTGTTGTTAGGTAAGGAGAAAATAAGACTAACTACAGTTTTAACATAAATATTGTTGTTAGGTAAGGAGAAAATAAGACTAACTACAGTTTTAACATAAATATTGTTGTTAGGTAAGGAGAAAATAAGACTAACTACAGTTTTAACATAAATGTTGTTGTTAGGTAAGGAGAAAATAAGACTACCTGCAGTTTTAACATAAATATTGTTGTTAGGTAAGGAGAAAATAAGACTAACTACAGTTTTAACATAAATATTGTTGTTAGGTAAGGAGAAAATAAGACTACCTGCAGTTTTAACATAAATATTGTTGTTAGGTAAGGAGAAAATAAGACTAACTACAGTTTTAACATAAATATTGCCCTTTGAGAAATTTTAAATCCAAATAAGTTGTAAAATGATATTGGCTATAAACTCGTTTTCTTTAGCTTTAAAAGGGAAGAAGAGGCACCAAGTATTTGAAGGTCGAGGACGCTAGCGGCAACATACTGATTAATATGCCCACACTTTCAAAAAGGAAGTGGTACAACTGTGACGATTAATCCGCTATTCGGTTAAAAATATCCACGTAGGTGGCAGGTGTTGCTAACTTGTCCTCAATCCCTAGTCGGCGGTTGTAAATTAGAGATGGCCATGCCTGGACCTCGTGTCCTACAAGGTAGTGTTCATATTGAAAATACCAAACGTTAAAACATTCTGTTCGTTGCAGGTTAAGTTTTGTTTCCAAGTGTTTAGTGATTAATAATACGTCTTAGCTTCGTAATATAAAAACGATATGACGATTAAAGACAGCCATACCTTATAGGTACTTATCGTTGGTAAATAAACCTAGAATCTTAGAACCTAATTTCTTACACAAGTACGTTTTAACGGATAATGTTAAAGAACTGAAATATGACTAAATTAGAAATTTTAACTTAATACACAAGTTTGTAGAAAGTATTTGTTTCCTTTAAATTCTATATTGTCATGTTAAAGAAGCCGCAGATGTAGCTGTCGTATGTAGAACACAAAAACGTACTAGATGTGCTATTGGAGGTTGCTAAGAGACCACATTGAACAAGGAAACAAATCAGAATTAGTAGCCTGTACGACCACCTAAGTCTGGCTATTAAGTAGTTGCTTTTTTATAATAACTATTTACTAATAGTTTATGTCCTTTACAACAGCCATCGTTTCAAGGAAGGCCTGAGATGGATTGCTCTCATCAGCAGAGACCTGGATTTACTTTCGTCCAACCCTTCTAAGAAGAAGATTCTGAATCGAATGCCATCTGTCACTACACACAAACCTTTTCTGGATTAAGGCGATTATATAGCTTATAAGACTGAGTAATATCCGATAGCCACAGTTATTATAAGCACTTTAAATAAGAAATATCAGCTATAAAAGTAACACATTAACTTTCATTTTTAGATTTGAAGATGAACAATGTTATACTTATTTATATACATCAAACAAGTCGGTTAATATAAAAAAATATAACAACAACAATGAATATTTAATCTTAATACAAATCAGAAATTCTTTCGAGGTATAGTTTTGTAAGTAGAGTTCAACGTCTCTAAAACTAGCAGTTACCAAGGTAAGGTAGACCCCAGCTCCCAGGAGCCCTCATAAATGAAATTAAGCAAATTATAACTACAAATTAACATTCAATAAAATTGATAATCATGGTTTAATGTAAGTTTCAACAAAAAATTTCTATTAATTTTTTCATAAAATTATTGAAACTAAAATACTATGATTTAATTTGTAATATTCTAATTTGAGTACGAAATTTATGTTCTGTACAAAATGAAGATATGCTCATAAGGTAATATTGTAAACTCAGACGCAGTAATCAGTAATATGATGAGTCAATGTTCAAGGAATGTGATACATCTCAACTCCAAAGTAATAAACTCTAACTCATATCACACTGCCATGTGACAGGCAAGATACGTACCTCTATACATTAATACCAGGGTGTAATGTTATAATTGCATCGAAACAGTTTAATTACTTTAAATCAAACATTCTATTGAAAAGTCACATTTTTTCATACTTTTTAAAATTTGCATGTGTGGCATCTGTTCTGACATATTTACTATTATATACTTATTTTAATCTCGAAGTTTGTGTAAGTTAAATTTATGCTTAGAAATATACTTAAGTTACACTGCTAAACCTGAATTGCAAAGTTCCTGCCTATTCACAGTTGTAGAAGATTCTCGAGTGTAAGAATCAACAGTGTATACGTGTATGTAAATGCCATTATTCTTGTACAAGATGAAATTTCTAGAATCCTTCCTCACGCCTATAAAATGTAACCAACGCGAGGCACCAAGAGCAGGAATATATATTATTGGTTTACTATAAACTAATAAACTAAGTTGTAATTGTGATAAACGCTTATTAATCAGGAACTTCAGATATTTGACCAGAAACGTTTATAGATTTCTAACATTGCAAGCCGTTTATCTTAATCACATTAACATCGGACATTAGTATTTTTATGAAAAAACATCATACAACATCATCTGTGGAAAACTCACGTGTGATCAGCGAAGATCTAGCTAGCTCCTCTTTAAGTGAATTGTACTGATATCAATTCGAAATGAATTCGCTCATCGTGAACCTTGGATAGAATATCAAGGAAGTTCCGGATTAGAAAGAACACTCAGTATTGTTTGTAAAACTTTTGTATGTAACTCGTTATTTGTAATAACCATTATGATAAAATGTATTATTGTTTTTACATTAAAATATATTCGTATTAAGAAAGAAAACTGTGTATCAGTCTTGTTGCAAATATCATAAATTCATACATATCGACATTTAATTAACTTCATCATGTGAGTTACAGTTTAATTCAGCTTTAGGCTATTTAAAATCATAATACGTAACACTGTTCTAATTTTGTCCTAGGAGAAATGCAGACTTACAGACATATCAAGAACCAATAGGAAAGGTCTAATACTGTGATGTCCAACAAAATTATCGCCGTGTTCACTGATTCTATTTGTAAACGTTCTACGGAAGATTGGTTCGTTTGATAAAAGCAGGACATGCAAAATATTAGTTTGCATGTTTGTTTCAGATATTATAGTATAACTATACAAGAATTGTCTGTCCATAACGTTCCTAGTTCTGAACTGATAGATGGAAGACAGCTAGAAAACAGCATCCACAATCAACTTATCGGTCACTGTAATCAAATATAGTCGATAGATTTGAACGTCACTCTTATAGAGCACCTAAAACTCTAAAATGCAGTGTGCAGCTTTGAGGCAACAAGGCTCAAGTTATGATCTCTCTCACACTCCTAGTCGAATCCCACCGCACCAAACCTTTCAGCGGTGGGGGCGTTATAATGTTTCGGTCAGTCCCACTATTCATTAGTAAAAGAGTATCCCAAGAGTTGGCGGTGAGAGCTACTGACAGCTGCCTTCCCCTTAGTCTTAAACTGCGAAATTAGGGACAGCTAGCGCAAGTAGCCCTCTTATAGCTTTGTGCGAAATTAAAAACAAACAAAAATACATTCCATAAGCACCAACCATATATCCGTGATTGGCCGTGTGTTTGATTATATTGCGTCTTTTGACAAAACATAAACGTATTTAATTTTATTTTGTTAATATGATACACTGGTTATAAACAATATATAGTTTTTAACTTTTGCTATGGCGATTGCAGCTATTGTTTATTTGTTGTTTTTTTGCAATTTTAAATGCTTGTAAAGATATATAGAATTCAGTAATACATAATATAATTAGAATTAGTTTACTTCTCGATAGGTAACAACTCTCCAAAGAAACATGCGGATCATGACAAATTTAATGCAATTTAAAAATAATGGATAAATAAATAACTGTGTATGAATGATGAAATTCAGCTGAAAAAATTTAACGGTAACAGATACGTTGAAGAAATTTTTTTGTTTTTTTGTTATAATACAGAAAATTCGTTGGCGCACGATTATTTAACGACATGATAAATTATTAAATTCTAAAATCGAAATTTATTCCTAAGTTTTTATAGAGATAATAAAATTGTCGTATAGTAAAGATTGAAGTGTTGAAATGAATAAAGTTTATCAACTACGATTTTTACGTCCCTGACCGCCAGATTATATAATTACCTTATTTAATTAATAAACAACTAAAACATTTTATTGTTAAGAAGTAAGATAACACAAATAAAAATTAAATATATACGCTCACGTGATTAGGAAATATTTCATTATCCGTTACATTTACAATTTCATAATCAGTTCATCACCTCGCCCTCTGGTAAATTAAGATGGAATGGCTATCCCTCTAGTAGCTTCAGCAGGAACTATTACGTCTTATGAGGCGCTTAGTGTTGAACCAACTTAATACCCCTTACAACGTCGAAAGTCATGTAACTCAAAACCATACAGTGAAACTAAACCTTCCCAAATATTTGAACTTTTGTAAAGTTTTATTTTACGTATTAAGAAAAGTATTTAAATTAACATTGGTTTGCTATCCGTCCCTAATCTAGTAGTATGAGACTAGAGTGAAGGCAACTAGTCATCACCACCCACCGACAACTCTTAGGCTACTCTTTTACAAACGAATATTGGGATTGACCGTAACTTATAACGCCCCCACGGCTAAGGGGGCGAGCATGTTTGGTGTAACAAAGATTTGAACCCACGACCCTCGGATTACGAGTCGAGTGCCTTAGCCACCTGGCCATGCCGGGGCAAATAAACCTGAAAAATCTGTTTAACGTTACTCTCAGTTCCCGAAGTTAGCGAATCACAATAGTGTTGAAATTCTTATATCAAATGTTTCGCAGTATGTGTTACATTTTCTGAAGTTTTTATTTTAACTGCTGTTTCATATCTTCTAACTTTTTGTTTAATATTTCCATAAATGTTTTCTATTATAAAAGTTTATTTTGTGGGAAGTAGAAAATGCATGGAATCCATTTGTAGAAGAACTGGGTAAAAGTAATTGAAAACCGTACAGAGAAAAATATATAACATTTCCATAAACATCTTCTATTATCAATTTCTCTAAGTACAATATCCAATTAGTTCCCTCCCCCCTATAGTACAGCGGTATGTCTTCGGATTTACAATCCTAGAATCAACGGTTCTATTCTCCTTGGTAAGCTCAGCAGATAACCCGATGTGGCTTTACTATAAGAAAACACAAAAAATTACTTTTTCTTCTTGGTACTTCTACGAATACTTTTGCGTTTTCGATTTCCTTCAAAATAAACTTTCATGACTGCTTTTACATATACTTTTGTATATAAATGTCCACCATTTGTTTCTCAGGTAGTACCTTTATTATGATTATTTTGGCTACTTTTGTAATATTTTCACTACTCATTTCTAGCATTGTTTCTTTCTTTTTTCATTTTTTGTACTGCCTTCATTACACATTTTCATAACTCTTCTGTACTTAAGACTTCTGTCACTGTTTCTGTACGTTCTATTTCCGTTACTTTAGTACACACTTCCATCGTGGTTTCTGTATCTTTAACATCTGTCGGTTATCTTTTTTCCACTCCTCTCTCTCTCTCAATATATAGTTCCATTTTTATCTCTGTATTTCGTAAGTCTCTCTCAGTATATACTTGCGTTATTGTTTCCATGTTGTTTTTCCCTTTATCACTCATTTCCTTTAATGTATTGAATTCTCTTTCAATATAATTTTTTTTCACAATTATTTTCGCATCTCCTTCAGTTTACCGTTCTAACTTATGACATTAAACACTAGGTTTTGTTACCAGTGGTGGGCAGAACACAGTCCATTCATTGTTTAGTTTTGCGTTCAACAACAACCAAGCTAAGTATATCTTACTTTTCTTGATACTTAGCTGTTTAGATAGTTCTATAGTTGTGGGTTATTAACCCATCATCGTTAGAGCTATTGTAAACATTACTTTTTCACTGCGGTAAAAATGAACTTGTCAAATCCAGCTTATAAAACACGGATAGTGATTTCGGTTGACCTTCTTAAATTTGAAAGTTTTTAACCATAGAATTACTGTTGTATTTAGCTTTTTAAGCACATTACATTTTAAAACTATTTACAACAAACTGTGTGTTGTTAAGAAATTAATTACATTCCAGTCATATCTTTATACAGCAAGAACATAAAATTACACAATATGTTTAATCCACTAGAAGTGAAATATAGAGAAATAAGTCAGTAATTTAAGGATTGCTATATGGCTTTCTATCCAGTTAAACGTTTTGTCTCTTAACTTAAAAGTAATAAACTTTTCGTGAATTCTTTTCTCTGCTTGTTGTTCTTGTGTATTTTAATTTTACATTAAATATTTTTAAAGGATCAATGCAAGGAATAGATATTTAACTGAAAATCAAATACTGAAGATCACAACTTATGGAATCCATATAACAGTTTTCAACATTTTATATTTAAATAAACATTTTTTCTCAATTTTTTTCAAAATTGAGACGTGATTTCTAGAGTTGAATAGAAGATAAAATACTTCAAAAAATATTAGGAATAGTCAAATGTATAAATATAGTTCCCTGTTGTTCAGCAGTAACTTTGAGGATTTATAACGCTAAAGATCAGATTTTGTTAACCGAAAATGGCGCAGCACAGATAGCCCTATGTAGTTTTGTGCTCAAAAATGAACAAATATAAACATAATTTTATGTTTAATAGCACAAAGTGTTAGAATTAAACATTAAATACAAACAACTGCAACAGCTCTTTGCGTTATTTTAAAAATTTATTTTTATTTTTTCATTCGCCTATCAGTCACAACAGTTCATAACCCTAAAGTATGAGCTCGATGACATAGGTAAAAAAACTTGGAGAAGTTTACCCTATTTTTTAAAAAGTAGTTGAGTTCCCTATTTAAAAAACACAAAAAACTATAGTATTAAAAATACAATGAAATCAATACAGCAGCATGTACAACCTAAACATGTAGGGCGCGTTCAGTATTCTTATTGGTTCAATTTAAGATGGTATTTTTTTTTTGACAAATCATTAAAAAAATGCAAAAGGTTCCACAATTTTAGATTCAAAGTGCTTTCGCAGCCTATGTTTGTTTTTGAATTTCACACAAAGCTACTCGAGAGCTATCTGTCCCTAATTTAGCAGTGTAAGACTAGAGGAAAGGCAGCTAGTCATCACCACCCACCGCCAACTCTTTTACCAACGAATACTGGGAATGACCGTAACATTATAACGCCCCCACGGCTGTAAGGGCGAGCATGTTTGGCGCAACGGGGATGCAAATCCGCGACCCTCAGATTACGAGTCGTACGCCTTAACACGCTTGGCTATGCCGGGCCCGCAGACTATCAGCAGGAACGTGCAAAAGTCATGTTGAAACATGTTGAACTTTGCAGAGTTTTTTTACATTTGTATGTAGTGCAGATAGCCTTTTAAACTTTCATTTTCATCATCTGCTCACGTCGATATAAGAAAACAGATTATCTCAAAACTCGTAAAATTAAGAGTAAGATAAGAATAATCAAACTGCTAAATCTTGATTCATTTTGTTCAGTAGTCATTACTGAATTTGGTCAAGTTTATTAAAGCACACTTCAACTGCGTGATTAATAAGAGGAGAAAAAACTTTGTCTTTTATAAGAGGTAAAAAATATTTACGTACTTTGTAAAAACACAAGACTTACAAGAAATAATACCTTGCTGGTTTTCCAGCACATTTAACATCTTAAAAAAGTTTCCCCAAAACCAAAAAGTGGAGAAATGTTAATATCTACTGTTTTTTATTTTAACCTTTACATTTTAAACATTATAATTAAGGTAAAAAAATAGCTTAAGTCGGTTTGTTGAATTATTAAATAATAAATATAATGAATTAACTACTAGGACTTGACGTTCGTTTCCCCGCATTAGTGAGATTAACCCACGGCTTTTGACCTAAAATGCGGTCGCTTAAATTATTGAAGCTAGACAGGAAGTAGAAAATTGAGTGTCGTGCGCAACTCAGTAGTCTGTTCATGTGCCCTATCGAGCGTGTTGAAAAGCATTGGATCAGCCCGGAAAATCGCTGCCCTGGAAACGACCTAGTTCGAATGATTAGTTCTGTAATTAAATCAGTAATTGTTAGCATATGTTTCCTTTGCCTATTTGACTGAACAAATTTTGGAGACGAACATACAAATAAATTACACATTACTTATTCTTACTGTAATACTTTCGTAGTATGAAGTGGTTGACTTACGTATTAATATCATTTGTACAAGAATTATAGTGCCGATTTTTCTTAGCAAGTTCGCAACAGATATTCATTCTTTGTACCAATTACTTTTCGTAACTGAGTAAGCAACATTCTTTAACGAGAGGTTTGTTACACGTTCATTTGGTAAGTATATGTCTTGTTTTCAGCCTTCATTATTATTCACTCATTCACTGAACTCGGTTAGTCAGCGGGTTTTTGGACTTAAAATGCTAAAATCCGGGGTTACATTCCCTGAAATGAACAGAGTGCCTGTTGTGTAGCTTTGCCCTAAGACAAACAAGAAAGTCATTCACCACCAATTTTATAAAAAGAATACACAACGTAGTTGTGGTGGGTGTTTCCGTTTAAACTGTAAAACTGGCATACTTTATTTTGCAAATTTGCATAGTATAGTATATATCTATTTTCATCTTATAAGCTACGTTTGGACTGGTATGGCCAGGTGTGCTCGACTCGCGATCTGAGGATCGCGGGTTTGAATCCCTGCCATACCAAAGATGCTCGCCCTTTCAGCCCTGCAGGCGTTATCCGTTGGTAAAAGAGTAGCCCAAGAGTTGGCGAGGGATGGTGTTGACTAGTTGCTTTCCTTCTAGTTTTACACTACTAAATTAGCTGTCGTGTACCTGGCGCGAAATTCCAAAACAAACAAACAAACAGAGGTCAGTTGTAAGTCCGAGAGCTTAAAATACTGAAAATATTGTTTCGATACCCTCGGTAAGCAGAACATAAAAAGCCCACTGTACAGTTTTGAGCTTGAAAACAACACCATCAACCACAAAAAAAAAAAGACATGGTAGTTCAATACGCGAAGGAACAAACATATATTTTAAATAGTTTTATGTTATATTTTGTAGAGCTGGAAATGTCCTTCGATACATGAAAGGAATACTTTGTTGTAACATAATACTTAAGTAACCTCATGGAAAGAAATCTGACTAAACAACAACAACATAAGTAAAAATTAATATCATAACTGGCTACTGATAAATAGTATATTTGTTTACTCTAAGAAATTGGCAGAGGAAAATAACAACAAAGGTTTGATGTGTATTTAATAGTATACTCTTCTTTCCAATATCATAACATTTCACCTGCTTAATATAATTCACACCATAACAGTTGTTGTAAATGCAAACTGATGGTGTGTGTATGTATATATACAGGGTGTTTGGAAAGTCACTGTGTACTTATATATTTATTAACAGACAAAACTGCACAGTGATTTTCCGAACACCCTGTATTTATAAATGTTGTCTACACCATTACCATGACTGTCGTATCATACCCGACATGATGACTCCTAGTATTAGGTGAAACATCTCATTGCAACTTGGTATGAAACACATAGTGTGGTTAATATTTTACTGTGCTTTCACTCATGGGTTCTTAGAATTACTAATGTAGTTTATCTTACGCTGATACTATGGGTGCTTGGCCCGATACGATTGCAAAAATACTGCCTTGCTGGTTTTCCAGTTATTTTGAATGAAAATAAATTTAATTTAAATAAAATAATAATAACTAATTAAATAATCATGCAGTGTTAAAATAGTAAAGCAAATATGATGTTGGGTGACAATCGGTCCAGCGGTTCTCCAGTTATAGAAGAACACAATGCCCACTTTTGTCAAGTAATTTACAAATTACTGAGCTATTTGATCTCTATATCATGTTAGTGTTATATATTATGCACTACAAATATACATGTTATAGCATCACGTTTAGTGATTCAGCTATATCAAAATATCTTCCTGATGGACATAACAACGCCTGTGTTGAAGTCAAAGATCTTTAGGCGGAAACCAATTAAGTGTAGTCATGTCAATTTAATATATATATAGAGAAATAAGAATCCCAAAATTAACTCCTAAAGTCACATTTGTCAACATGTTTAGAAGGTACCATTCACAGATATCTAAATTGGGACAGGATAAAAATGTGTGAATATACTTTCTTAATGCTATCAAGAAGATGAGTGGTTTGTTTACTACACTTCCAAAGAAATAACGAAAAAAAATATAAAGGAAATGAGAATATGTTATATTTCCACAACACGCATTTGCTATGTTGTACGCCGACTACGTATTTTCTTAAATACCAGATCCCAACAGATAGGGGCCCGGCATGGCCAGGTGGGTTAAGGCGTTCGACTCAGAATTTGAGGGTCGCGGGTTCGAATCCCCGTCGCACCAAACATGCTCGCTCTTTCAGCCGTGGGGGCGTTATAACGAGACAGTCAATCCCACTATTCGTTGATAAAAGAGTAGCCAAAGAGTTGACGGTGTGTGGTGATGACTAGTTGCCTTCCCTCTAGTCTTACACTGCTAAATTAGGGACGGCTAGCACAGATAGCCCTCGAGTAGCTTTGTGCGAAATTCAAAAGCAAAAAAATTATTTTTATTTTAACACCTATTATCTATTTATATCTACTACTAATAAAACTTAACAACGAAAATAAATGCTAAATGGATTTATTTTGCAACGTTTCAGTATTATTCCAACTTTAGACAAAAAAAAGGATTATGGAGGAATGTCAATTGTAATTTGAATATTACATGAGACACGCAGGCGTGGAACGAGACAAGTTAACAGTACGCAATACAATATTAATAAAACATTGTTAGTGAAGTACAGGACAAAAGTATAATATATATATATATATATACATTCACTTGCATATATTATATTTACATAATACATATTAAAATCTTTGGCTGCTGAAACTATATTCATTATTATTATTTTTATTAGCTTTACTACTACTCAATGAAATGCTAGATAGTGAAACTATTGAATAGTTTGATAAAGAACAATAACACCCTTGGGGAGTTGTAGTTATCTTGAAACTTAAAACGAAAAAATGAAGGATGTGTTGACTTTGATTGTTTATAAAGTGAACATTACAAGAACATTATGAACAAAGTCGGTCATTGTATAGTCTCGATCGACTATTCAAAATCTAGTACCACACTAGAACTATACACAAAATTGTTTATAGTGTAGTCTTGACTGTTTACAAGGTTTATGTAATAGTATAATTGTATATCGAAAGTCAGTTAAGTAAATTCTCGACTTTCTACGAAGTCAGTATCACAGTACGATATATATCCAAAGTTGATTAAAGACAGTGATGACTTTTAATAAAGTCAGTATTACACAAAGATTTATGTCCAATGTCATTTAAGTAAAAATCTTGGCTTTTAATAAAGTTATAATAATGGGATGATCTATCTCAACGTTTTAAAAAGTACAGACTCACAGTTCTGACAAGTTCGAAGCAACAGCTTACTGTTAGTAAAATATAAAGAACAAACCTATTTATATCACTTGAATATTCACAATAGCTTGCTTGAAAAAGCGCATCTGATCAGGGATGGTGGCTATGGGGAGGAGGGGTTGTTAGAAATATGTCAAAGATTGTCCATTAATGATTATTGAATTCTAGTTTAACAACATTCTCTTAACATTTCAATATATTGTATATTTGAAGTTGTTTATTATGGAAAATTGACTGAAAAAGGCAAATATGCTAGTAAAATGAATTTAAATTGCCGATTGGCATTTAATTTTTACCTTTTTTCTAGGTGTTCTTCTGTCACTACGACAAGTTATATGGCAATGCTTCTGATTAACAGCACGTGTTTAGACGAAACTATTGCCTTTTTGAATTTGATAAAACCACTATTAGCGGTCTTATAAATATTTGAGCAGCAGCGATCAGGAAATAAACTCTCATAATAAAATAAACTTCATATATTGTGTTTCTGTTGTCGTCTGTTAACATAACCAATAGATGTCGCTAGTAAGAAACATGATTTTTAGACTGAACGATAATTTTTCCGAAGCATTTTCAAATAAATACATCAGTGACCGCTGAAGTATTCCAGTTTATTTCTTTTTTGGGGTTTAACCAAGATCGTTTCATAACATTCAAAATATGGACGATAATTATTATTCAATTTAGATGCTTTTTTCCCCCAGAATTTTGAGATGCTTGATTCAGAAAGTTAATATGACAAATCAAGTGAAACGGAATGCACGTGAAAGAAGAAGAGATATAACAGTAAATACACATATTATTATAAATAATTTTAGCACAACTATTAATAAATCTGGAAGTTTTGAAAATAGACAATTGACCAAGCTGTTAAATAAGTTTAGGAACACCGTAAGATAATGATGCAAATAATTTATTTAATTAATAAGTTGAAATATACAGTATAACGTAGTAAAACTCCTAATTTACAAAAGGACTTCGAAAAAGCCTTTGGACTAACAGTAATAAAATGTTAGAACTATAATATGAGTAACACGGGCATAATTTCACTTAACAATTAATAAATAATGGCTTGATCAAATGTTTGAATGTAATTTTTCAATATAACATACAATATAAATTGTTCAACATATTTAACATAAAAATGGAAAGTGAATAGAATATTACATCCACCTTAGAATTCTGAATATGTACGACTTGAAAATGTATACAACACAAACAGTAAGCACATTTTTCCTTTACTAATGTTTTCTGCAAATAAACTTGGATTAGATATGTGCTGAAAATGCTTAGATGCTTCATGGAGAATATCTAAAGTTTTAAAAAACTCTTCAAAGGTATATGTGTAAAATAGCGATGAAAGCATTGTGCTATTTCTTTATTATTTCATTTGGTAAGTAGAAACACGTCATTAATCTTACGGCTTGTATTTAGACTTTGTTTATTTAAATACGTAAGTATGCACTATTTTGTTCATTCGCCTTCATAAGTTACACTTCCAGTAACTTTTGATAATTATGTAAACTAGCATAACATACATACTCATGTTTCACTGTATGGATCAAAGGTTCCCTTCCATTATTATTCACAGTGACCTCAATGTACAAATCAAAGGTCGCTATTGTCCCTATTTCCTTGTATAGCTAACAACACAAACAGGGATCTTTACCCTGTACAAAAACTCGTTAGGCCACCAACCCATGGTAGCTGAGCACGTGTGCCAAGTTTTGTCCCGCTAATTTGTGAGAGAGAGGTACAAACACGGTTTCATATATGGCGTCCCTGGGATCATGAAGGGAAACAGACACACAAAAGCCAATTTCAGGTTCAGGTTCAGCTACCCTACAACCTACTCTTTTATTCCATCATGACTGATTGACTTTACGGGAATATCTTTGTAGAGGGCTAGAAAACATAGATAATGACACACAAATATGCTTCTTCTAACTCAAAAACAGTGTAAAGATATAGTTGGACAAAGATATATACATATATATGAAGCTACAAGTTATATTGATATAGGATGATCCCCTTGATATTTGCCCAAAAGAGCTATATGCACTAGTCGTTACTAGGCCTTGCGGAAGTTCGAGTATAGTGCCTTAAAATGACTTTGAATATGCAAATCAGATAGAAAAGAGGCAACCACAACTGATATAAAGTAGTGTTGAAGACACAAAATATTTAAGCACTTAAATCTTATCAAATAAGAAATTTAGAATTTCCAGGACGGAAATGTAATGTATGTAATGACGTTGGAAACCAATGAAATATAACACATCTTAGGTCACTAGGACCATCCAGAAAGAGACCCACAACATATCTTACATCAGCATTGGTAAGGAAAGTACGGTGTCTCGTAAGAGATGAAAATACACGAACACAATTTTCAGTACCAAAATCAGTCCATGTGCTTCAAGCAACAGCACAAAACCTAAGCAAGAAAGATCTCCATTTGAAAAAGAGCCCAACAGGCATAAATTCACTAACAACAGATTTCCCATGATACTCCCTGTTCGACCATCACAGACGTAAAATAGCTGGAGATTGAAACGAATGTTCATAATATTCCACAAGAAAACATACTGGTTAAGTTCAAGCCGCCTATGAATTTATGTGAAATCAGAATACCGAAACAGGCATTGAGAAACTTGTCCTCTCACACTAAATAGATTATGGAAAGCATGTAAGGACGAGTTATGTTCTTTGAATATGACAGTATTTTTTAATAGAAACTATCTTGCAGAATTATTATCAAGATGCACGGTCGTCAAAAAGATTACTACTGGGCGTGACAACATGGAATGTAATCTTTGATAGATTGTTTAGGCAGAGTATTCATCATGAAACTTTGTATAATGGACTGTAATCGTTCTAATATAATGTACTCAAATCTCTGTACTATGTATAAACATACATGTAAGGAAGAAGTTAGGACATTAATAATAAAGATATTAAGATACTTTTATTCTGTGTTTGTACCAGTCGTGAGGTTTTTAGCACTCCACTGATGTCAAAATTGTTCTTCAAGTGATAAATGAAATGTTTCATGAAGTCATGGTTCGCACAAAATAATATGAGAGCCGATTTTTTTCTTTGTAACTACCTTAACCAGAGCGTTTCATAAAACAGTCCAAAGTTCTTCATCTTAGCTAATAACAATAAACCTACACTGTATGATTATTATCAAGATGACCACTCATAAAGTAGAGAATGGCCGGACGTGCCGACATGGACTTAACGACGTGGAGAGGCTCCAAAATCACTTTAATGTCTCACTTATTCGACCTCTGTAAGCCGGTATACCAAAGAACATCTGGTAAACAGAACTCATCAATGACTGTGAAGCATCTTTTGTCTGATCGAATGACGGAATTCTTCGACTGTCAGCCTTATAATGCACCAATGATCCTAAAGTGCAGAGTGCGATTTTTTTCTTTGTGATAACGGAACGCGAATGAGGGACCAGTAAGCCCACAGTCTGGCATCCTAACTAATGCTTCACGCTTAGTGCAACTGTCTTATTTTTCGATTTAGGCAATACATTCGAAACGTTGACAGTTTTCTTTGGTTATTGCTGTGTGACAAAAAGGTAGTACCATGATTATAGAAGACGTACAAATAGCGACCATCGTCGATATAGGCTTGTTAACAGGGAACTGTTTAACACGTCTTGAATAAAAATGGCCATGTCTAATTAAGTTACACCCACACTCATATACTCCAAAAGTTACAGAATATTAAGATACTGCACGACCATGCAAGCCTTAACAACACCTGGAGACAAAGAAGCTCATGGAATTTGAAATGTAAATTTGAAAGGGGGACATTTGATTTGTCCTCCGCAACCGATTTTATATTTTCAAATATATCTGACCCCAAAGTGTTGTTTTATTTCGGAGGTACGTCGTCTTGTTGCCAATAAAATCGGTGCAAACGAACAAATCTCTCTGTAACTAAAGTACATCTATTTAATCATGATGCTGTAAGAAAAAAACTTAAAGTGACAAAACCAAGTGTCATAGTAAGCACTTAAATGCTTTAAGCATCTCCTTTGGTTCACCTTACAACTTTTGTTATTTGTCTGTTTTTGAGGTATCACGTGATAGTAAGCCCTATTTTTATAAGACCATTGCTGGTCATTTGCATTTTCCGGATAGATCTTTCTTTTCTCTACCATATATTACACGAACCTATTTACATAAAGAAGTATAACTACTTTTCACCTCTAAAATGTTTTTTATGAAAATAGTTACTACGTAATTGTTTCGAGGAATTTCATTTTTTTACTGTAAGGGGTGGGTAACTTTGATATCCAGGAGGTAAGAAATCTTCTAAAATTGGAAAGATCCTGAATGGAAGTGGCTGCCTATGATATTTTGCATCTTTATTTGACACATTATGTATTGATAAATCTTGATAGAAGAAACTAATCATTATGTTGGAAAACAATTATAAATATACAGAACAGCAGACTTCACTGTGATATGACTCTACTATTACAAAGTTTCATTTCAATGTTAGCATATTTTTGTTCATGTTTTACTTGTACTGCTTGTTAAAATTAGTATTTAGTTTTCATTGTTTTTTAACCTTGCAGTACTGATTAATTGATTAAAATAATATATATATATATATTATAATAATAATATATAGACAGGATGGTTTGTATAACCCCAGAAAATAGAAACCAGTTAGATGTTGAATTACTAAATACATTTTCTAAAACTGTTTTGATAATCATTAGTTCCCAATTTGTTGTTAAAGATGTAATATATTGTACTTCAATACAAAAGCAAACTTTACAATAATAAATACACTATAACTAATTCTAGTACGTTTAATTTTAGTAATAAGTACATTCATCTGCCTTACATAGAGTTATTGTTTTGCAAAGTTATACACAGGGCTATTACGTTGTACCCGAAGCAGGGATCGAAGCCAGAAATTTAGCTATATAAGCTCCGAAGTTTACTTGTGAATGATCAGAGGGGCACTATATTAGGAAAAATTATCTCTATATATTATAATCATACGTCACACAGAATGAAATGTGATCTCTTAAAATACGCATTTTTACAAATAAACCAGTAAAAAAAACAAAGATGGTAGAACTGTACGTTTGAAAAGGATGATTCTGGAAGACCCTAAACTCAACAGTAACATTTAGAAATTGTTAAGTTAGTATTAGCTCCGAAAAATGTAATACAATATTTTTAATAGGAAATCTAATTTCCGTAAGTCTTAATTTGCGTTTAACAGAAGGAAGGCTGAATTGTAAGATACTTTGTGAATAAGCTCTTGTTCTAATCCGGATATAACACGTTGACCACAAATTACATTACATACACACATAGACAGACAGAAATATATATACGTGGACAAAGCTCCTTACTATTTGATTTTATCAGGCCTAGAATGTGTAAGTTATAGCTATAGTTACTTTTATATTGTTTTTATAAATTTTTTTACACTTTAGCAATTTAGGCAAAACTTCCGGCTTTTCTTTAATGAACGGGGCATCCTTCAGATATGTTATGAAAAGGAAGTAAAAAGATAGATATAAAAAATAACATAAGAAATAAGAATAGGCTTACAACTTTCGAAACAAAAAGATATTTCCAGACTTGTGTTGTTTTAAACACACATGGTAATAAACGTATCTCCGAAGATTTAGCAAATATAAGACGAAAGTGAAGTTCAAGATGAACTAGAAATAATATTCCTCCTGGTGTACATATCTTGAACATGCAAACGAAAGTGGACCACAAGATGAAGAAAGCAAATACGTTGAGGCTGTATCTAAAACCTAATTGAGAAGATAAAACAAGGAGTTGCAAAGTATAAATTTTTTTTATAAAAAAACGTATATCTCATTAAATTCAACATTTACATAATAATATCTATGAAGATTATAGATTCATACATTTTGCTTTGAAAATTTTAGCTGCGATTATTCTACACTATCAAATTTATTGTAAAATACCATTTACTTAACTATTAGTTACAAATTTCTATTTTGGAATAAAGAATTTCTATAACAATATGATGCATATTTCACGCTACATGCTAATCAGTAGAAAACCACAAAGCATTATAAGTTTTTTATTGCATAACAAAATTTCACAAGCAAATGTTGTAAAACAACATCACAAGCCACCATCTGTTGTAAAACACGGAAAATATTTCTTAATTCAACGTTTCAAAATAATGAAAAAGACCACCCTAAGCCTTCATAAGGTACACAATTTTCTTAAGTTTATATAGAAAGTATAAAGGTTCAATATCCTCCTTAAGGTCCGTATAACCTTTGTAATTATATGTGGAGTTTATAGGACTATACGAAATGTTATGGATTTAAGTTGCTTGATCTAGAAGTGAGCGCAAGCTTTATCATGAATTTTATGACGTTCAGCACATATGTTTTCAAATACAGAACTTAAGTAAGCATTACCTAGAATATAATGTATTAGTTCCCATTGTTAATCTATTGTTTTCAACCTTTCGATTTTAGTACATCTATTTGCTAAATACAGAACTCAAGTAAGAACTAAGTGATCCCACTAATTTACAAGCCTCACCCAAAATATAATGTATTAGTTCCCATTGTTAATATATTGTTTTCAAATGCATCTTTTGATGTTTAGAAAATTCTTAATTTGTTTAAAGTTCTGCTGAGATAAAAATGGTGTGCTTTTCAGACAGTAGGGATGCACCCACTTGGTCGTTTGGCTACAATGTGTTCACATACTCAAAATATCCATACTACTCTTATTTAACACCTTCTAATAAGCAACCACACCAGATATGATGCTGCATAAACAGTCTGATTTATAAGCGGATTAAGTATTTATATCATCATTGCATTCTATTGCAACCAGTACATAAAATACTGTCAGCCTTGTATGAGAGAATTACTACTATTCATTGGTTGTACTTCCACATATCTAAAACCTGGTATGGTCTGGTGGTCAGGACATACGACCATCAAACTGCAGATCGTGGGTTGAAACTCTGTCACTGAACATGCTCGCCCTATTGTGACGGTCAAAGCAACTATTCGTTGGTAAAGGTAGCCAAAGAAAAAATGGTAATAAGTTGTTGACTAGTTGTCTTCCTTCGAGCCTATCGCTTCAAAATTAGATACGGCTGTTGAAAATAGCCCTCGAGTTCATGAAATTCAACAACAAACATTTCTCGTATTATAAATTAGTGGTTTCTGATTATTCAATTGACAAAACATTGCAGTAAAAGAATATATTTTAATATTTTTTGTGACATTGGAGAGTTTTTATTAGTAGCTTTGCAGTTGAAAACTGTTAGGCCTTAGCTTTCTGTAACTACTTTTATTCAGGTATATTTAAGGCTCTTTCCACAATTTCAGTCCACGTATAATGCATTTACTTTAATTACGTCTCATAAATATGATATAGGTAGTTCTGGAATTGCCTGAAACTTTACTTTTTGGTCAAAATTGCTCTCTCTCATGGTAATTCTAGAAGGTTTATACTCGGTTGTCTGGGCTATTGTGCAACCTCGTTCTCTCTCTCTTGGAGTATCGGTCATATTGAAAGGTGATGCAGGAGTTTAAACAAGAACGAAACGAGAAATATTACTGATTTAGGAATTATAGAATTGTGGGATACTGTACTAAAACTCTGATCTGACAACAAAATTTAATATTGATATGTTCCGTTACTCCTTTGTTTAATGAAGAAATATTTTCTCCTTGCTACAGTAGCTGGAATAAGAAAGCCCCCCAGTTTTAAATGTTAACAATAAGACACCGATACCTGTGTCTGTAGATAAAGAGTTGTTGTTTTTTTTTCTGCATTGCACTTGTATTAAAATCGTTTCGTTACTGTCTGTGTTAATTTTATTATTCTGCAAATTTTTTCTCCGAACCGGCAACATTGCAGTAGTTAATGTTTTTTGGTGACTAAGTGAACCTTGAAATACCATAATAGTATGGTCATATTTTTCATCATTTCACGTGGTTGTATATGGATAGTTTTATGCATCAACTTGGATGAACGTGAGTATTTGCATATGTTCTTCAAATAAAAATCGTTAATATTGGTGACCGAAAGTTTCGATTTTGAGATATCTTTAAGTTTGAAATACATTTAAGCTTACTTGGGATTTCATATAGAATGTGTGTTTGTGTGAATATGGTTTTCTAACAGCGAGTGTGATGCTTACGAAGTCAAATAAAAAAAAGACAGGAATAATCGTTATTTTTGAATTCTAGTTTGCTCAAAACGCTTCTGTATGAAACAGCTGAAGAAGTTCTCACACTCGAACAAGGAAATAATGTAGAAACTGACAGATCAGATGATAAATCAGGTTAAAGCACCCCAATATAGTAGAGAATGATTTAGTACACACAGGTATAATTGTGACGTAAAATTAACAAGTTTATGTTTCAAACAAGATAGGTTTAAGGGCAGATTTATTTTAAAAATTGGCGAGTCTGAATTAACCTATCTTTTTAGTAGACACAAATGTTACTTCTGAAAACTGTTACACTAAAAGCTAGAAAAAAAGGTGACTTTAAGTATGACCTTTACTAACACTAGGCATAATGTGAATGCACCTTTCCTAGTTTTATAACTGTTATTATTTATGATTACAACATATGCAATATTACATTAAGTGAGAAAAATGTCCCTTGTAGAAAACAGTTTGTTTATTTAGAACACAACAGTATTAAATATGAAGTACAAAATGTAGTCCGTTCAGAATTACATGCATTTAGTAGATTTTTAATATTGCCTTTGGTGTGGAAAGGATAAGCTGAAAATCATTCATGGTAAAATAACACAATCTGGGGTATAAGTTGAATCGATCATCACACTTTACTTCAAAGATGCAATGCAACAGATGTTGAATTTACAGTTTACATCCTATAAAATGGAGGGACAGAACTTTGATACTGTTAAATTCAAATGTTTTCTAGAGATAAGAGCACTAAAACGCCAGTGGTTAAAAATTTTAAAACTGTTATAACTTTATTTTATAAGCAAGTAAAATTTTTCAATTTTTCCAATGACCAACATGAGTAGTAGAAACCATTGAAATCCGTACCTTTATGGTGATGTCATCAACTAAGTTTGATCAAACTTTTTATAGAAACCATATTAGCCAAATCTGAGTGTTTACTTATAAAAACTACATTAGATTAAGTCTGACTGTGTACTCATAGAAGCAATGCTATACAGAATCACCTGTATCTATGGTAACATTATCACCAAGCTTAACTGTGTTTTATGGAAATTATATTATCCAAATGTGTATGTACAGAAATGTCAAATCATCATACAAGATCGAGTCAATAAATCTTGAGGGAAATGTCATCGTCTGAGTTTTATTATGTTTATACCAAAACACACATTAATCAAACCCCAGTGGGTAACAATGGAAACATTATGATCTAAACCTGAATGTGTTTCTACGGTGTTGATAAAAAGGAAGAAAAGAGTCAGTGCCATGGAAATCTCACTCAACCAAGTGTAAAAAAGCACACAAAAACCTGGTGATTTTTTACAAACATAAAGGTTTTTTACATACACTAGAGGTTTTTCAACTGTGAAGCTCTTTAAGCTATAACAGGTTTGAAACAAACAAGTGAGATCAAAAGCAAATAACGCAGACGGCGAAATAAAGCGAAAACGAAAGCTTTAAAAATCTATATGATTGAAAACTAAACAAATCTCAAAGCTAGTGAAGAAATTATCAGCGGAACTTCGCACAATAGCATATTCATAATAATTTCAAGGAATGAAAGGGAGAGTTCAGACAAACAAAAACGAATTTAGGGTAAAAAGTGTTTCTCCGATGTTTGGGGCACGGCTCTCTACAAATTTACAAGTATTCCGGTTACATATACAAATTCCTGCTTGTCTGAAAACTAAATCAACTAATAAAAACCTATGTTATTGTTGTTTTAGTTCATAGCTATAAAAATAGGTTACTTGTCCTTTGTTCACTGCCGAGAAGCGAACCCCGAATTTTAGTGTTGTAAACTTATCGTTAACCAAAAAAAAAGGATGAATTTTCTTGTACATATGCATTAGAAGCTAATCGACTAGTGAAATAAGTTGTGAAATAACTGCGAAAAAAGAGATTTTTGAGGTATTTAATGCATGTTTGTTTTTGAATTTCGCGCAAAGCTACACAAGGGCTATCTGCGTTAGTTGTCCTTAATTTAGCAGTGTAAGACTAGAGGAAATGCAGCTAGTCATCACCACTCACCGCCAACTCTTGAGCTACTCTTTTACCAACGAATAGTGGGATTGACTGTCACATTATAATAACGCCCCACGGCTGAAAGGGTGAGCATGTTTGGTGCGACGGAGATTCGAACCCGTGACCCTCAGATTACGAGTCGAGTGCCTTATCCACCTAGCCAATGATAAATAGAATAATAGCTAGAGCTTTGTTCCTGCGTCCTGAGAAGATTATTTTTTGAATTTCTTGCAAAGCATCACGAGAGCTATCTGCGCTATTCATTGCTAATTTAGTAGTTTAAGACTATAGGAAAAGCAGCTAGTTATCACCACCCACTGCCACTAACGTTTGGGCTACTCTTTTTGCCAACGAGTACTGGGATTAACCGTAACATTATAACGCTCCCACGGCCGAAAGGAAGAGCATGTTTGGTATGACAAGGATTTGAACCCGAGACGCTCAAATTAAGAGTCGAGCGTCTTAACCACCTGGCCATGCCGGGTCGTCCTGGCAAGACTTTTCAATGCAATAAATATGTTTGATAGGGTGATAAAAAACTTGAACTAATACCCTTCACTTGCCAAGGCTAAATAAATGATTTTATAAATCTTCTTGATCCTAAGTAAAAGAAATAAACTTCTTAACAGAAATTACTGTTTCTCAAATACATCACCTATTCTTTCGTTTGTCTAGAAAAGCTCCGTGCATTAGAATCTTGCCAAGTTCTGCGTGAGGAGAATTCGGAAGCAGCGTTAATCGATATCGTAATTGGGAAACAGTTCTGTTTTGTTGGCGCGAAAAAAAAAATAGTTCGGAAGCTTATACACTGAACTGAAAAGGTCATCTGATTTGCCTGTTTGTAGTTCCATATGTTAGAACCTTCATCCTTCCTGGAAGAAGAGAATTTAAAGACAGCATTAATTTATATCGTGACCGAAAAATAATTGCTTCACTGGTTTAAAACATATTAACTCGTAAACTAATAAACTAAACTCAGAATATTATGTGGATTTTCTGTTTCTCTTGTTATAAAACCAGTTTTCAGCATTTTCACACCGTGTTTAAAAAATATATTTTACCAAACACCCCTTTCTGGTTCGAATAGGCATCGCCAGTTGGGTTAAGGCGTTCGACCCGTAACCTAAGAGTCACGGGTTCAAATACCCGTCACACCAAACATACTCGCTCTTTCAGTCGTGGGGGCATTATAATGTGGAGATCAATCCCATTATTCGTTGGTAAAAGAGTAGCCCAAGAGTTGGCGGTGGGTGGTGATAACTAGCTGCCTTTCCTCTAGTCTTATATTGCTAAATTAAGGACGCTTAGCGCAGATAGCCCTCGAGTAGCTTTGCGCAAAATTCAAAACAAACAAACAATCTTTTCTGATTTTTCTTTTTGCATATCTTCAAATATTTCCATAGAAGCAAATGTTAATACTTGAGTGGTTACAGGGTACAATGATCTCCAATAGTTTTGGTTTATTCTTGACAACTCATTTCAACATGTATAACACATGTTGTTTTTCCATGTTTTGTGGATAAAGCTGTTAAGGGCCCTTTCTTTTTCAAATTTCAACCACTATTGTATTTGTTCAAGAATTTGTTAGTCTGTTCGCTTGGACAACCAACTTCTTGTTTCTTTACTAATATTAAGTTTAATTTCATTTTGTAGAAACGTTTTTAACTATTTTACACTGACATTCTGAGGTACAATATTTCACATATATTCTAAATTTTTGAGATATTAAAATGTAGTGTTCTGTAATGACCTGTGTCGAACATTTACCGAAGTGATTCTGGTCATTATAACACCAATAAACATTAACTACTGAAAACTTGTGTCTTAATCAAAGATATTATTAAATTTTTCGAGTTATAAATGAACACATTTCTATTAACAGAATAGAAAAGATTTAATATTAATTTTTTATTACTTGAACTGAAACACATCCATTGGTTGTAATGTTTAATATAATGAACTTTGCCATGGCTATATCAACCTTTTTATAACAGACGGTTTAGAAATATGTATACGACAATAATATCATCAAATAAATATCTATCTACTTATCAAAATTTTCATTTATACACATTATTGGAAATTAAACATAATAACCTCTGTGGTTTGGAATATAGTCTTAGCAGTTAAATACATGAGAAAGAAATCTTGATATGTTGTAGGCAGAATTAGGTAGGATTTGCTTAGGAAGAATGAAGGCATTGTTTAATCACATAGTCCACTAGCTTTAAAATGTCCAGTGGAGAAAAAACATAATTGGCCAAAAACTGGCCTTGAAAACCAGTAAATAGTAAGGTTTGTTTAGTCACTCATCTTCACCGTTTACGAGAATTCTTAAATGGACTTCACCCAAACAGTCATCAATATAATAATTTTGTGGTATGTATTTACATGTATATGCCTGTAAAATACTTCAACAGAGAAGGTCCATTGTAATTTATTATATGTTTCAAACAAAATAACGTAATTCAAGATAGTGATAGCGTATTCAGTTTAGTTGGACATAATAACAGAATCTGTGACGATCTGCTTAGTGCAGTGTAATGTGAACAAAAGTGGTAATACTACTTCTAGGGCTAACTGTTGTGTTACATCACGCATCTCGTTTAATCCAGTGTCATGTCTATGCACAGAAACTTCGGATTATATGTTGTTACTCTCAATTTATATAACATAATAGGCTGCTACTAGCGGATAATTCTCTGATGATTTCCAAGTTTTGTTGATTTTTACACGTAACACTGTTTGCACTGACATACTGAGATTCATGAGTAACCCAAGATAGTTTTGAGTGTGAAATGAAAATATGTCTCAGTTATTAGATGGTGTACTATAACACAATGAGTTTCTAATATGTTGTAATGTGCAGAGTTTCATGAACTATCTGACACTAAACTTAATCACAAAAGAGATGAAAATATTAAACGGCAAAAAGAGAAGAAAACATCTTCCAAAGATGGCACTACGAATAAAAAAACAACAATTCCATTAAGAACACACAAGCTGCATGTGGGTAAGTAGCTTTTAGAGATAACGATCCTGAGGAAACACATAGCCTGGATAATGATGATTCGAGTAAGAAAAGGATTCTAAAACGAACAAAATATTAGTATCGATAACACAATACGGTTTTTTAAAAACTAATACTTGACGAAAACAAAGTAAAGACATAATATGCTTGAAAATAAAGTTTTAAAAAGAACATTTAGACAGACTGATATTTTATCAGAAACTTAGATGAAGCACCACAATAATAAAGAAGAGTGGTGGATTTAGATTATAATGCTTATAATGAGTTGTTCAAATAGCTGTAAAAACATTTTTGTTTTACTTATTTCACTAAAATTCCACTAAAGGGTATGAACACATAGTTTGATAATGAGAAACTCTCAATAATACGTGTTATATCAAATGTAAGTACTGAATCAGATGGTGTACAGTTATACAGCAAGGATAAATAACACTATGTAACAAAATTTTTACTTTTTCTTGTTCCTGGGCAGAAAGTGTTATTTTTCAATTGCTTATGCCTAAAGTAAATGGAAAAGACCTATTTTTCTCTTAAGTTTTAGTTGGACATAATAACAGAATCTGTGACGATCTGCTTAGTGCAGTGTAATATGAACGATAGTGGTAATACTTCTAGAGCTAACTGTTGTGTTACATCACGCATCTCATTTTCCAGAACATTCCAGATTGATTTAGTGCTGAGTAGCTGATAGAGAAGTTTCTCGAACTCACAAAATATTTCAAGAACATTCTAGAATGTTGTAGAACTCACAAGAATTTTCTAGAATGCTGTAGAACATACGATAATTTTCAAGAGTCTTTTAGAATTTTCTAGAACTTTCCATAGTAATATATATACAGGGGCTCACCGTTCACCACTTTACTTTATTTCTAACTGCCTAAGTGAACGCATTGACCTATCTGATTTTATCATAGATTACATCAAGAAGCTGCAAGCATTCTCCAGACGCATTCTGCTACGTATGTGGCCAATTTATCAAGACAAGAGCGGAAAAGTACTTTGTGACAGCATCTGCTAAAATGTGTGAAGCTTATAATACATATTTTGGCATGCCTGTCGGGGAACAAGACAAACCCTGGGCACTTCGTTTTACCTGTGAGCACTGCAAAAAACTGTAGAAGGTAATACGGACAATTTTTGTTTGCTTGAATAGTAAGTTTTTATATTATACAAATCTTTGACCTTTTAAAATTTTATTATCTTTTAATTTATAATTATTTTTTTAATTTCCAATAGCATAGAAATAATATCACAAATAAAATATTTTGCATGAACTTCTTACACATTAGCTGTGGATGAAATAAATTTATTCTTCAAATAACAATTTTATTTTGCTCTTTTACAGTATGGTACAGAGGGGAAAAGAGAGCCATAAAGTTTGTTATTCCAAGAATTTGGCGTGAACCCACTGACCATTCAAGCAATTGCTACTTCTATCATCCATCGTCCCAGTGCCACACTGCCCTGAGCTCCCTGTAACCACTCTGCCAGAGAGAAAGCAGCCATCCTCAGAAGAGAGCAGCAAATCAGAAGAGGGAGTAGACTATGAAGATCCAGATTACAATTTCAGAGGTGCAACTGGTAATAGAAATCCACATTACCCCAACCAAAGAGATCTCAATGATTTGATCAGAGATCTTGGACTATCAAAGTCGAATGCTGAACTTTTGACATCTAGGCTAAAGGAGTGGAATTTGTTAGATGAAAGTGTGCAAGTCACAAATCAGAGGAATCGTCACCGGCATTTTTCAAGCTTCTTCACTCGTCAAGATGAGCTCTGCTTCTGCCACAATGCATCCGGTCTGTGCGAGGCAATTGGAATTGTCTGTAACTCGAACGAGTAGCGCCTTTTCATTGATAGCTCAAGTAAAAGCCTAAACGCTGTGCTACTTCATAACAGGAGTAAGTATCCGTTTCTTCCCCTGGTTCATTCGGTGCACCTCAAAGAGGAATACAACAGTGTCAAGACCTTGCTAGAAGCCTTGTACTATAATGAATATAGCTGGGAGGTTATCAGATATTCAAAATGGTAGCATTCCTGATGGGTCTCCAAAGACGCTTTACCATGTTTCCTTGTTATCTTTGCCTATGGAACAGCAGGGACACCGCAGCGCACTACAACAGGAAACACTCGCCACCACGGACCGAGTTCTTTGTGGGAAGGCACAGTGTCAAGTGTGAGCCACTAGCGGACCTTCAGAAGGTGTTGTTCTCACCATTGCACATAAAATTGTGTCTTATGAAACAATTTGTCACAGCTCTTCATAAGGAGTCTGCAGCCTTCATGTACCTTTGAGACTTCTTCTTTAAGCTGTCTGAGGCGAAAGTCAAAGTTGGTGTCTTCGTTGGACACAAATAAAGAAGATCCTGGAATGCACAGAATTCCCCAAGAAGTTCAGTAGCAAGGAAAAAAAGCTTGGGGCAGCTTTGTCACAGTGGTTTAAGGCTTCTTGGTCAATCACAAGGGCGAAAATTATTTAGAACTGGTTGAGGCTCTGGTGAAGAACTACGGTAAAATGAGCTGCAGGATGTTCCTGAAAGTCCATGTCCTTGACGCTCATCTTAATAAATTCAAGAAGAACATAGGAGCAAGACGAGTGCTTCCACAACGACATTTTTCAAAGTTCTTCACTGGGATACTATGTTTGGGGGCTTATACGTGAATGTGATTCACATCACAGTCGTAAATCTCGAAAAACTACTCACTTCTAAACATTTTTGTATAACTTTACTATAAATACATGCTAATCTTGATTCATATGTTGTTTTATTCAGAACTTATGTATAAGAAAATGTGTAAATTTGCCCGTTTTTACATAGGAAATAGGTTAATTTCTAAATTTCATTATCCAGATCAGGGGTCACCAAACTACGACCCGCGGGCCGGATACGACCCTCGAGGTCATTTTGTCCGGCCCGCCAGCAGCTAGCCGCTTGAAAATAAAAAGTGACATTTCATCAAATGTCCGACTGTCATAACAAAATAAATCACACGAATGGTCGCTTTAAGCTGGCAAACACAAGACGTTACGATAAAAAGAAACAAGGTTGTCACGCGCATTTTTAACCAATAGGAAAATTCTTCTTTCGTCCTTGCTGCCCGTTTATTCATATCGAGGCACGTATCTATGAAAGCATTAGGATTTCAAAAACAAGTACAGACTTAACCCTCGTCTTATCGATTCGTCTTGTAAATTCAGCGGCCTAGGGTTACCGCTTCAGCAAGCTCATTTCTCTTAGTAGTCGGGTTATGCGCTTTTCGTAACTCGTTCTTAGGTAAGTATCGTGGCAAACGTACGTTTCAATATATTTTGTTTGTGCTTTCTTGGACCAGTACAATACTTTTCTCACAGCGTTCTGTGTTTTTCATTTTCATATCCTGTTTTTTTCACCCATCGTTATGGCTGCTTTTAAAAGAAGAAAAGTGGACTCTGGGTGTCGTGCTTTCAATGAAGAATGGGGAGAAAAGTACTTCTTTGTGGAAACAAAAAACCAGAAAGCTACTTGTGTGATATTCACCGAAAGTGTCGTCGTTTTGAAAGAGTACAATCTTCGGCGTCACAATGAAACAAAATATGTATCAACATATTTGAAATTTTCAAGAAAGTTCCGTTCCGAGAAATTTGAATCCATGAAACGTGTTTTTGAATTTCAAAGGAATCTCTTCACGAGAAATTTTGCTGAAAATGAATCAGTCACTCGTACAAGTTACAAAATAGTGCATAGGATGGCAGAGCGAGGAAAACCTTTTACTGACGGCAACTTCATCAAAGAGTGTATGATGGAAACAGTAAATGAGCTGTGTCCTGAAAAAGTGAATTTCTTTGAAAGTATCAGCCTTTCAGCAACTTCAGTTATACGGAGAGCAGAAGAACTTGGAGAGAACATCGCATTAAAGATATGCTAAAAAGCTAGAAATTTCCTATGGTATTCTCTGGCACTGGATAAGTCTACTGATCTCTCGAGTACGTCACAACTTCTCGTGCTCATTCGTGGAGTTAATTTAGACTTTCAGATCACGGAAGAGTTGGCATCAGTTTGCAGCATGCACGGAAGAAAAACTGGAGAAGACATTTTCATGGAAATGCATAAAACTTTGCAAGACTATAACTTTCAGTGGAATCAGTTTAGAGGTGTAACAGTTGATGGAGGAAAAACATGGCTGGAGTAAAGAAGGGTCTGGTGGGGCTGATCAGGAAACAGTTGGAAGATCTTCAACTCCCAAGCGCTCTGTTCATACACTGCATCATACATCAGCAAGCACTCTGTGGAAAAGACTTAGATATTTCTTGCGTACTGAAACCAGTAATTTCTGCAGTGAACTTCACTCGGTGTCATGCACTTAATCATCGCCAGTTCAAGCGTTTATTGAAGAAATTGATTCGGTTTTCTGTGGCTTGCCTTATCACTCGGCGGTGATATGGTTCAACTGCGGTAAAGTCTTGTCTCGTTTTTATAAGCTGAGAAGTGAAATAGAGATATTTCTTATCGAGAAATATAGAGCCGATCCACTTCTGTCGGATCCAACCTGGTTGTCAAAGTTGTCATTTTTGGTTGACATCACATCCCACATGAATGAATTGAACTTGAAACTTCAGGGGAAGAATAACCTTGTCTGTGATCTCTATAGAATCATAAAGGATTTTGAAGAAAGCTATCATTGTTTGAAGCACATTTGGAAGGAGAAAACCTCTCTCATTTTCAGTGTTTCAATGAGTTTCATGCTGGAATAACAGAAGATGTCAACCTGGAGTTTCAGAAAAAGATTATTGGTAATTTAAATAAGCATTTTAGAGAGATTTTCGGATCTCGACAGAATTGAAAGTGACTATCTCCTTTTTCAGAATCCTTCTGATTGTGTCATTGATGACGTGCCAGTGGAACTTCAGCTGGAGGTCATCGACTTGCAAGGAAATGACTTGTTGAAAGCAAAACACAGAGAGGGGCAACTTATTGAATTTTACAACTGCATACCTGAAGATGATTTTCCAAAGCTGAAGCAGTTCGCATCTGGTATGGCATCAGTGTTCGGAACAACTTATGTCTGTGAACAAGCATTTTCAAAAATGATGTATGTGAAGTCGGTACATCGATCAAGGTTAACTGATGAACATTTGAAAACAATTCTAATGATTAGATGCAGCAATTCAAAACCAAACATTGAAAATATTTTGAAAACCAAATGCCAATTTCATAAATTTCACTAACTTTTTTGCGGCTTAGTCAAATTCAGAAATGTAATCACTACGTGCGATGTGACAATTGTTTTTGCTAATGTCACCTTCTTTGATAACCTTTTGGTAAATAAACATGTTGGTTGTATTTCTGTTTGTTTTTTATTATATGTGTGTATTGCATGCTGCTCTCACATGGCTAATGTGGCATCCTAAACTTAGTGTTAAGTCTTTTACAGAGAGCTTTCGTTCTACTTATGAGTATTGAACATAATGATCATGTGGCCCGCGCTTCTCATTCCCCAAGTAATCTGGCCTCCTGTGAAAAAAGTTTGGTTACCCCTGATCCAGATCATAAAAGCAAAGTTTGAAGGGAATAATGGCCATTTTCTGTACTTTTACAACATAAGCAATTAAGGAATAACACATACTATCCAGGAAAAAAAAATTATGTTGCGTAGTGTTATTGCACATGAATAGGCCATAAGTAACTTAACAGTTCAATCTTTGTTTAAATTTTATAAATTTTAACATTATTCTTGCTGGTAACTCCTATCAATAAATTAAAATGAACTGGAGATCATCATACAGGTGTTTTAGGAACATGTGTCTTCATGTAAAGAATCGTAACGTGACACAGTCACAAAAACTGATATTAAAGAAGAAATTAAAAGTCGATAAATGTAAAATTTTGTTTGTGGCATAGTGCTAGTTTATAAATAATATAAAACAACTTGACAACAACCTTTGACTGTTTTGTCTAATCTTAGTCAGGAGGTCTAATTTAGTCGTTGTCTTGGTATAATCTTAGTCAGGAGGTCTAATTTGGTCATTGTATTTGTCTAATCTTAGTCAGGAGGCCTAATTTAGTCATTATTTTTGTATAATCTTAGTCAGATCTAACTCAATCATTGCATTGGTATAATATTAGTTAGTAGGACTAATTTAGTCGTTGTCTTGGTATAATCTCAGTCAGTAGGTCTAATTTAGTCATTGTATTGGTATAATCTTAGACTGGAGGTCTAATTTAATTATTGTATTAGTATAATTGACAAAATTATCACACGTTTTAATCATGTCTTAATTTGTGGTTAGTATTTAAAGGTCAAACTATAACAGTGCTTATCACTACATTCAAATAAAGCTTCCTGTAAAACAGTCAAACCATGGCATTGAAGATTTACTGCAGTTGCACTTTCCTTTACTATACTCCTACAAATAGCTTAGTAGTTACAAGCAGTTTGCTTTACATAAAAGTGTTACATCTCTCATAGTTTGTATTTCCAATTATTCTGCCAAATTGTAATGACACAGCCTTACTAGGTATAAAAAAGTAATATAATGATAATAGAGAAAAATATAATTGTGATTGTAGTATTAAAATGTGTGTTGATTTACACAGTATAATGTGTAAATAATTTTAACAAAAACTAACATTATTTCTTTAAAGCTTCAGAGTTTCGTCTTCTCATCGTCACTAATGACTAAATTTAAAATCAATGAGTATTTTCGTCCCCATTATAACTACTCTGGTGTCTAGTTTGTTTGTTTTGGAATTTTAGTACAAAGTTACAAAGGGTTGTATGCACATAACTGTTCCTAATTATGATTCGGTAAACTAGACAACAGAAAACAGCTAGCCAATATGAACAATTGTTAATTCTTGGGCTACTCTCGTCTAACTGTATAGTTATAGTAGAATTTGACCATAATTCTTATAGTACATATATGATCCCAAAATTATATGCATACTTTTTGAGCAGGGTACACAAGCCAAAGCCCTCAGATTCACAGTTCATATACTCACAATACTCATAAAAGCAGAAAAACTCGTACAGGAGAGTTTGTAAGATGTTAAAAGACCCTTCCAATCTACACTCCAAACTAATTATAATCAATCTTCTCATCTGCAAAGTAAAAGTTGTGGTTACGAAGTAGAATATTCAGACTTAAAAATTATAATGAAGCACAACATATATTTTTTTCCTCAGTGAAAGCAGCAGCTGTTTTCATGAAAATAGTGGTCCAAGAAACTGAATTACTGTGTACCTATCAAACGAAGTGAATTTTGGTCTGCCGACAATTCTTTCTCTTTCGGTGTTTGGGCATTGTATGTTCGTACCCTGGAGGGTCAAGTTCTCTTTGACCTCTTCCTCCTCTCCGTACTTATGTGGTCTTGCAGTATTTGATAGTGATATATACTTCATTTTTGGGTCAGAGTGAACTGAATATTACTCCGATCCTTTTCAGAGCAATGTCCATGTATTGTGGCACATATATGGTTATTATTTTGCCCTATCAACTGGATGTCAGGTTTGTTGGTGGCACTTTTTTTTATTCATTATGTATGTGTATATATATATATATACATATTTTATTATATATTTATTATTATTATTTTTTTTTATGTTTACAATATATATTGACCGGGGAGAGGTGTTTAGGACTAACTTCATCATGTATGATGTACCTATCAAGTTCGCATTGTAATTCGTTTTTCATCCAATTTTTATCGAAGTACGTTATTGTACTATGTAGGAGTATATCTGGTATGGTTGGTATGTTCTGATATTTGTGTATGAATTGAGATGATGTAGTTCTTGGAACTATGCTGTTGTGAGGAGTGTGTTTTGGATTGTTTGTAGTTTGGTTTTAATTATTTGTCACTTACAGTTATCCTTGCTGGAGTGCGTAGTCTATTACTGGTATAATATATGTTTTATAAATTTTTAGTATTTTGTCTTTAGGTGCTCCATTGCTTTTGTCAGTTAGACTCCTAGCATAGTTGGTTTTTCGCGACTTTATTTTTAATTTCGTTGACATGGTTAATCCATGTTAATTTTGAATCGTAGGTTAGACCTAAACATTTTGCCGATGTGGCAGTCTGAAGTAGTGTATCATTCATATATATTTCTGGCTGTAAGTTTTTTGTTTTGTTAATTTCGTAAAGACTACAAGTTGTGTTTTTGCTGTTTATTTTTATTCTATATTTTTGACAGTATTCACTTATTCTATTTAGTTGCGGTTGTATGTTGGTGGCTGCTATCGTGGGTGTTGTGGCACTTTTCCAGACTGCCACATCATCTGCGAACTGTGAATAGAATCCATGATTAGGATCCTTCAATGGGATATTGTTTACATACATGATGAAGAGTACAGGGCTAACCACTCCTCCCTGAGGGACACCAGCTTCTGGAGTAAAGTACTCGGAAAAGGTACCCTCTATAAACACTCTACACTTTCTATTTTCCAAAAAGTTAGATAGCCAGCGAATAATTCCACGCGGTAGTCCCATTTCATTCATTCGGAACCTTAGACCATCGTGCCATACTGTGTCGAATGCTTTCTCAATATCGAGGAAGCAAGCGACAGTGCATTCTTTTTTATTGAAGCTATTTATTATAGTTTCGGTTAATCTAATTAAATGATGTGTCGTTTGTCTAAATTTCCTGAATCCATTTTGTTCTTCTGGTAATTTTGATGTTATCTCCAAGAATGTGGAGAGTCTATTACTGGTTATTCTTTCGAGAATTTTACCTATACAGCTGGTCAACTGATTGGTCGGTTTATAGCTGTTAGGTTTATTTGCTGGTTTTCATTCCTAATAGAACATTAATATAATAGTGAGCTTCCAAGAAACTGGGATGTATCCTTAGGATAGAGATAAGTTAAATAGTGTTTTAAGGTGGTCAAACAATTTCAGAGTGCCCTGTTTTAGAAGGATGACTTGTATTTCATCTTCACCTGGAGATTTATTTTTGTGTTTTTTATTGCTTCAATAAGTTCTTGTAGGGATATTTCTTTCGTAAGTATCGTGTCTTCGCAGTTTTCATGGTTTGTCACGTGTTTTGTGTTTGTCTCAGATATGTTCATTGGGAAAATTGGTTCAAATTGTTTTTTATTGTTTAGTATATGGTTGGTGACTTTATTGTAGAAATATGTATTCATATCTGGATCAGGATGAGTTTTAAACGTATTTTGAAGTTGAGCTTTGAAAGCTTCAGCTTTTTCTTTATTTGTGTGTGCTATTGTATTATTGTGCTCAAGTGCAGGACATTTCTTTACAGCTGTATTATCATTGGTGAGTCTTTTAAGGCGTGTCCAGAATTTTTTCGGCTCAGTTTTATCATTCAGTTTTGAGCAGAAGTTATCCCATTTTTCTTGTTTTTGTTGTTTTATTTGTGTTCTGATGTGATTTCTTATATTGTTTATTTGCGTTTTTGTTTCTCTGTCTCTTATTATCATAAACTGTCTTTTAATTGTCTTCGTTTTTTGATTAGGGTAATTATTTCGGTATTGGGTTTCCATGTGTTGTTTGTTGTTTTATGGTGTTGTTTTGGTATTGTTTTCTTGGCTGCTTTCTGAAGGCACTCCGTTATTGTGTGACAGTAGGTGTCCAGCTAAATATGGGTTTTAACTTCTTTTATAACGTTATTAGGTAATAGATTGTCTAATTCCTGTTTATAATTTTGTCAATTTGCTTTACAATAATTAATTTTTTCTTTCCTGTAGGTTATATTTTTATGGGGGCGAGATCGAGGACGCAATATATTGGTAAGTGGTTGCTATCAACATCTTTTCCCACCTGGAATTTTAGTTTTTGGCTCATGTTATATGTGCAAAGGCACAGGTCAAGTATGTCACTGGAGTTAGTGGCATACGCTATGTGTGTAGGGGTGGTATCATTTAGAAGGACTATACTGTTATCATCTATGAACTGTAGGAGACTTCTTCCATTGTTGTTTGTGTACCTGCATCAAAGTTGACATTTTTACTATTTAGGTCTCCAATAATTATAGAGTTATGGTTGTGAAAAAATTTGTTGAGTAATGCTGTGTCTAGTTGTTTATTTGGTGAGCAGTATATTCCTGCTACAGTTACTTTTGTATTGATTCTTTGCAGAATATCCACAGTAACATATATCGACAATTGTTTGTTTGGTTGGTTTTTTTTAATTTCACGCAAAGCTACACGAGGGATATCTGCGCTAGCCGTCCCTAATTTAGCAGTGTAAGACTAGAGGGAAGGTAGCTTGTCATTACCACCCACTGCCAACTCTTGGGCTACTCTTTTACCAGCGAATAATGGAATTGATCGTCACATTATAATGCCCCCATGGCTGAAAGGGCGAGCATGTTTGGTGTGACGAGGATTCGAACCCGCAACCCTCGGATTACGAGTCGAGTACCTTAACCACCTCGCCATGCCAGGCCTATTGCCGACGACGTAAGACTTTTTTCTGGTTTAGGACAAGCTATAAAAGAGGTATGGAACATTATCATAACATTTGCCCAAAGGTCTCAGGGAACATTTTGTAGAGGAAAATGTGACCTTAAGTAGCAATATAAGCAAGTTTAATAACGTTTCCTATAAGTAGAGGCCCGGCATGGCTAGGTAGGTTAAGGCGTTCGACTCGTAATTACACTGATTCGTTAAATTCTGAAATTTCTGTTCTTAGTGTGTTCGATGAAATATAAAGTGGAGTGACGACGATTTTTAATTGTTCAATATGTTCTGTAAATGTACAGTTACAATACGTTTTGTACAAGACCTCTAGAGGAAATTAATCAATAGTATTTGATATGTTGCTTTATATGCTAAACAGTCAAATAGAAATATTTTAAATGTTCTATAGTTCTAATAATAGGTTGAAGACATTTTATTTTCTGATTTAATTACTGATCTCGTATGGTGGGTGGTAGATACTGAATTGCATGTTGAATTACTTAAAGATATTAAAGGACCGGATGCAGTTTGTACAAAAAATTTTTATTTTTTTTTTTTTTACGGTTAGCTTTTGAAGTGTATGGATTTGCTGCCTTCTGTTTCTGAAGTCAACTTCGTGTTTTTGTTTGAAATGAACTCAACAAATCGATCGTGAATTAAGGCGATTTTGCATAATTGGCGTCCTTGTTGAAATCGACTGAGCTGAAATTCGTAAAAATATACTGTCCTAAATTTGTGAGTAAAAAAAAAAAGCGTACATCCATAAATTATTAAACGATAAGGAATTCAGAAATTTGAACAGTTATGCTGTTAGAAATATATGAAAACAGGAGTGCATCGCACACTTTCTGAATCTCTTGAGACCTACCTGAAAGAACTGGCTTAAACCTCGTTTCTTTTAGGGTCATAAAGTGGTTTCCCTGAAAATAAAAGACAAAGTACTTGTAATTCTATAAACATTGATTTTTAGATATTACTTTATCTGTTAATTTTCAACCATTTCTTGTAAATATGGCAGAAAAACTTTGTGCATGTATACATGAAGGCCAGTTACGAAATACATTTTTGTTTGTTTTGTGTTAAGCTTATAGCTACACAGTTAACTTTCTACGCTTTGTCCACCGCATGAAATCGAACCTTGGAGTTAAACGCTGTAAATCCTTAAACTTACGACTGATTCACCGAGAGACTTTGAATACGAGTATATAACAGTTAGTTACTGTTGCATCATTTTTAACACAGTAAAAAAAAACGTTTATTTTGTTTAAGGCATACCTACTAAGCAACCTACCGTTGTCCCAAAATTTGAACTACTAATCATAAGGAAAATAATCGACAGTACACTTGGGCTACACTTTTATTAATGAGTAATGGAATTGACCAAACTTATAACGTCCCACAAGGCTGAAAAGGCGAGAATGTTTGGCGCCTGGTTTCGATTCCACAGTTTGTGAATAGAGTATCCTAACCACCAGGCTAGGTCACACACAGTAAATAACCTTACAAACGAAGTGAATAAACTCGACGTTTTTACTTTTGTCTGAAATTCTACGTTAAGCAGTGTTTTGTTATATTAAGCTAGTGTAACGGTTATCAATAGTTATAGTCTTACAGCTCCCACTCAACATTCTCTCACATTTTACAGACAGACACATAATTGTTTATTAATATCGTAGTAACGTAAGCAAAAAAAATAATTTAGCGCAAAATAGTTATTCTGAAGAAATATCCGTTTTTGTCTGGTGTGCCTAACATGTAAAATTAAAACAAACAAACAAACTTATCAAAGATGTCTGCGTTGTATTTCCCCACTTTAGGTTTCGACTGTTAGAATATTAGTTTGTTTTGGATAGCACGAGGAGCTTCATTCTCAAGGGTATTTTGGAGAGGACATTTTGAATTGCTGGCGTAAGTTTACATCAGATCAATGATAGTCCACAGACCTTAAGTACGACTACTGATAAGTGTGGAATGTATAGAACTGTGAATTGAAGGTATGCTCTTATAGTTCAAAAAGTGGTTACCAAAACAAAGTAGGTGGCTAAAGTTCGTGATACTATCCAATGTGAACCATAACCCACCATCAAAAACTTCATTTAACCCTTAACTTTAGGTTCTATACTATCCAAACAGCATTTACAATGATGTTAAAGTTTTTATAATCTCATACTGTCTTCGGAATACAATAATATGATTTTTAAAGCTACAAGTGTTTTAAAAACATTATCCACCAAAAATTATCCTAAGAGTTAAAGGGTCAGTGACGTTTGTGTATTTAACTCTTAGCGTCTTCTAGAAAATTAACATCATTGTATTGTAGTAAATAGTTTCTTAAAATTGTTACTTTCATTAAGTTACTGCTTTCTCTTTTTTGAGTGATTAATATAAGCTATTTAAGACTAAAGAATTCTTTACGTTCAAATATCACAAGTAAAAGTAAACCCTTTAGAATGGACGTTAAGCTTTAAATAGTTTTATCTTGATTTTTCTTCGTGCAATACCATATATTGAAAAACTGTGATGCTAAGCGGAATGTTATACATGATTGATTTAAAATGTAGAACGGTGAATATGTTTTGTTATTTATTGACAATAATTTAAGTATACTTTTCAATCAGTTTTTATTGAAATTTAGAATGTACTGCCATCTGTACTGTCGATGACAACTACCGTATTTACAGATATAAAAGAATTGACATAAAAATGTTGAAAGCCATATATTATAAGGAAATTTCTTATGACATTTGTCAGTATAAATTTCAAAATATACTATGATTACCTAAATTGTTGTACTTTAAAACGCATCTTCAGCCCAGTACTGGTTTCGAGTAAGAAGAGAGACATATTAAAACTGTTTCTAGATGAAAGATCATCTTTCATTAATTCAGCACAAACTGGACATTATAGCTTATACAAAGTGACATTGAAGTTGTAAACTGCTTCTGTTAAAATGTCATCACTTGCATATTAATAAGTATTATACATCACGTGCTATTTATAGATTATTTATTACCAGGTAACAATTCACTTGTACTCATAGTATTAATTCGTAAATGTCATAGGCCCACAAAATATAATATGTATAGCGTTTACTTCAGCAATAATAGTCAAATTCCAATTTCAGAATGAAGTACGCCCAACAGCATCGTTATCAATTGTATTTATATGTTACTCTTAGAAGTACATGATACATAAAGTTAGAAGTATTAACTTTAGTTTTCACACTTAAACGCCATTCAAGAGCATAAGAATATAATGTTGACGCTTGTTTTTTAAGTATCATTACGAAGGTAAACTAATACGTAGAATCATACACTGACTGCTCTATACGTTAAAATACTTTTGTTTTTATTTGCGAGCTTCAGAGCTCCTACCAAACGCTTCATTTGACAACGTATTGAGCAACGTACCTTTTTGCCCAAGGAAGAAGTCCAACAGTTTGCAAATGATAGAACAGCATTTTAATTTAGGGAATAGTCCGTCTATAATTCTACATGTTGGTTGTACTTCGTAGTAAATTAACCAAGATCATAAGTCACACCATATGCATAAGTATACATCATTCATAAAAGAACACATAATTTGTTGTGAATTTCTTACAAAGCTACATGGGATCTATCTGCTCTAACTGTCCCTTATTTATCTGTGGCAGACTAGAAGGAAAGCAGCTAACCAACACGACTACAGCTAACTCCTGGGTTACTCTCCTTCCATCGAGTAGTGGGATAGAAAATCACATTATACCACATATGTGGCTAAGGGAGTGAGCCTGTTAGGTGAAAATCCACACAATATAGGTTAATGCGTTATTTATACAAGGACACAATCCACATAATATACGTCAGTGTATGTTTTTTAAATAAGAACATAATCCATATAGTATAGAATAGTATATGTTATTTACAAAAGAACATGATCCACACAGTACATATTGGTTATGTTATTTAAACAAGAACATAAACCACACAATCTATTTAATATATGTCAGCGTATCACAAATGTTCTCGGTTCACGGCGCCCCTAAGCAAAAGGAAAAACCTAACATTTCCGTTTACTAAGTAGTTGTGTCCAAACAAGTTAATATTTAATAATTATTTATGTCTTAACAACTTAGTAGCCGTTTCAAATAATAATACATGTAAAATGAAAATAAAAAAACATATTTTTATTTCATTTATAAATAGCCACAATTACTAATGGAATGTGTGCGTCTGTTGAGCACTGCACAACTTCTCAAACCTTAGAATCAGATTGGATACCGCCACTCTCATTCCTGTTCTACATTGATTTTCGCGCGGTACTTGCTTTTTATTACAGCAACCACCAAAAACTCAGCTTCGCAGAGATATGACGTCGCAAATGGAATTAGGATTCCCTGAGCTTTAGCACTTAGCAGCAAATATTCATCTTTTATTGATATCCAAAACTCAGTTAGTTCCATGTTGCCAAATTTTGTTTTTAAAGTCTTGTTACAATACAGTTCAATAAGATTTTCTTCTTCTACAGAGGTGAATTCAGATGGGGCCTTAGCTTTAAATATGTCTTAGATTCATGCAAACTTCTCCATATCTTCTGGAAAGTAATTTTCAAATCAGTCATTGTGTTGTGTTAGGTGCTCCTCAAAAAACAGATTTTAGTTCGTGGGTCAAATAAACTTCATTGGATTTAACAACTTGCTGCAACAAGGGGAAACAGTCTTTGCCACCATCTTCGTTTATTTTTCTTTTCCATAGTAGTAACCTTTTTCTTAAGGCTGAAACTTTCTCTGCGAGCTTCAGAATGTGCGTGTTGCTTCTCTGCAGAGAGAGACTGAACGCATTCAGTTTTTCGAAGAGATCACACAGGCATGCTAATTTGGACAAAAAAATTCAGTATCCAAGAAGCTTTTAACACATTCTTGTTCATCTTCTTCGAGATAAGAGTAGCTACAGTCGTAATTCGAACACACGGGACAGAACATTCCCAAGGGATAGCCATCGCGAGCTACAATAGTACAACAAAGATGTGTACTCAGATCCCATATCCTCACACATTTTTTTTAAAAACCTCGCCTTCTGTGGCCGAGTTCTTATAAAGTTCACCACTTTCAACACACTTTCCAAGACTAGGTTCAGTGGGGAACTCAGGTGCTTTGACGCAAGAGTTTCCCTATGAATTATGCAGTAGGTTCACAGTGCATCAAGAGTTTTTCCTCCTGAAATCCTTCATAACAGCTGGACATAAGGCGACCACCATCGGTACAGAAGCTGACTTACTTCGTCCAGTTTAAGTTGTTTTCATAAATAAAAGTGTGAAGGATTTCAAACAAGTCTTAAGCCTTTGTACCTGCAGTGATACTTTTACAAAAGAGAAGGTCTTCAACAATTTTGTCACAATCCACGAAACAAGTGTAGCAAATCAAATGAGCATCATTGTTATTATCCGTCGCCTCATCTAACTGTAACCCGAATTCCTTCCCTTTGATTTTTTTCAATTAGCTGATAGTTGAGGTCTTTATCCACGTGTTAAACTCTACAACTGAGAGTACTGTTGGATAAAAGCACCTTTGAAAGCAGTGTTCCCTCAGATTCATCTACCATAATGTTCACCATATCCACTGCGATGGTGTGAGGCTTTTTAGATTTCGTGACTCTATATGCCACCTTGTATGATGCTAGTAAAACGCTGCTTGGTAGTAATGCTTGTTTCAAAAATGTACCTTTTTGTTCTTTCAGTTTTTTTTTTAATTTTCTGGTAAAATATTCACGGGGTTTATTAGCCATGTTAGGATGACTGGTCTTTAAATGGTATTTTAGTTTACTTGGAAGCATGCATTCTGCAGCTATAACTTTTAGACATAATGCACACTGTGGACACTCTTCATGATTGACATCTACCAATGTAAAACCAAAATCTAGATAAATATCGTCATATTTCCGTTTCCTTACAACTTTGCTGCTGGTCTGTTGTTCGCCATCCTTTCTCCACTTCCACACTTGTCATTAATGTTCAAGAATATTTTCATTTTTATACACAAGGACTAAAAATCAACAAAATAATTCTCTGAATTTTGCGAGACCTCGTGGACACTTGATCACAACACCTTTCAGTTATTTAGATTACTGACGCACCCGGAGAGTCGACAGGTATTTATATACAAAATCTAAGATACGAGGAAGTTCGAGAAGTTACTGGCGTAGCCGAAAGAACAAGTAAACAAAAACATATCTCAAACTTTCGAGAACGTCATCGAAAGGAATGTAGCCCTATATAATGTTAAAACTGTGAACTACCTCAAGCTAGTAGATGGTGCGGTGTCCGATAAATGTCGATATCACTGTGTTTCCCTTGAAATTTTGAAATTATTGATGACGAGAAACCCACTTGAAATAAAAATGTATCTCAGAACGGCTGGTATGGGTATTATCACTTTTATTGACAAGGAAAGAACAACGTTTCGACCTTCCTAGGTCATCTTCAGGTTAAGAAAGAGAGATTTTGCAAATGACCGATGCTGGACATATGTCTTAAGGACGAGAGTATAAACGGCAACGGGATTGTAGGGGCGGGGCAATTGGATGTTAGGTTACACTGCACAACAAAATTTTTGCTTCTTGAACATTGTTGGGTGTTCCTTATAGATTTTTGACTGCTGATCACGAAAATAACATCCGAATTTGCCCATCACGTACCGTTTCATCGAAATCTTCAGTTTCACCAGGACATTGCTACACTGAAAAAACGATATCAGAGCAACTGAAATCCGTTAGTGCTTGCTGACTTTTGTTGAACACTGCAACGTGATGTACCGGACATTGAATACAAACGAAAATCTGGAGCAAAACACTTTTAATTATGTTGAACTTGATAGCGTATTAGAAACATAAACGCAATTAAATACGTTATTGCTGGTAAACAGTTAACTGTCTATTTCTCAGAGTTCCTACGTGATGAAGCAAAACCAAAACTATATTTGTGCATACCCACCAGGTACCTGTCACAATCAGCAAAAATTTTTCAGGAAGCAAAACTTTTCAAAAAAATTGTTGTGCAGTGTTATTAATCAGTATAGGTATAAAGGTGTTCCTTTATATTGATTTAATCTTGGTTTTAGTTGCTGTATAAGTAGGGCGTCTTTGATTTTGCGTTTGTTTACATTTGTTTTCCTACTTAGTATCTGTGTGTTTTCTATGGTTATGCTGTGTTTATTTGATTTGTAGTGTTCAAAAACGTATAAAGGTTTTTTTTTGTGTTCTTTGCAAAAACTGTCACGACTTCTATATTGGAGAAACAAGCAGAAAAATGGAAACTAAATTCAAAGAACAAAAAAAAACATCTTCACATGTTTTTGAACACTGTAAATCAAATAAACACAAAATAACCATAGAAAACTCCCACATAATAAGTAGGGAAACAAATATAAATAAACACAAAATCAAAGAAGCCCTAATTATACAACAACTAAAACCAAAATTAAACCAATATAAAGGAATACCTTTATACCTACACTACTTAATAACCTAACATGAAACTGCAACGCCCCCTACAATCTCGTACTCGTTTATACTCACGTCCCTAAGATAAGTATGTGTCCGGCAACGGTCTTTTGCAAACTCTTTCCTTCTTAACCCGAAGATAACCTAGAAAGGTCGAAACGCTGTTCTCTCCCTATCAGTAAAAGTGCTAATACCCATGCCAGCCGTTCTGAGATACAAAATTTAAAATATCCGTGGCGCCCTGGGACACCGCGGCGCACAGTTTGGGAACCACTGGTATATGTCATTTACACAAGAGCCAAACCAAATAATATACATTAATATATTCCATTTACACAAGAGTATAATCCACACAACATACATTAGTATGTCACTGAAATAAGTGTATAATCCACACAATATACATTAACATGCTCTATTTATGTAAGAGTATAATATACACAATATATAACAGTGTGTGTCATTTACATAAGAACATAATAAACGTAATGTTACTAACAATGACGATACTTAAATGCTATTCGAACGAGGAAGTATTGTACGCAGTGTGAACATTGGTTGTGCCTGAACGTCATATGTACTGCAACATAATACATTTAGGATTATCATTACTAAATATCTCCGAATGTCATTTACTCGAGGACATATATCCCAACACTTCTGCATTAACTATATTGTAGTAGCTCATTCTATTCTATTCACACAATATATTAGCTCATTCAACTGGAGCAGGTATATAGTGATTAAAATGACAGTAAATCAGTTCACAGTAACAGAAACTGACTACATAGAACCAAGCTAATTAATAGGACTGTAGCACCAAGAGGATAGTTTAAGCTATACTTGTTTACTGGTTAAACTGTACGCAGGATATTTCGAGTCAATAAAGTTCAATCTCTTATTGCAGTAGGATGCTTAAAACTAAGTTAGTATGCAAGATAACAGCAAACATAGAGCAATTAAAACCTTGATAATTAATCTCACTGTACTAAATTAATGGTAGTTTTCCCGATCTTCTATGGCAACAGTATTAGGATGCTTAAAACTAGGTTATTATACACGATGATCACAGACATAGTACAATCAAAACCTTAATAGATCACCTTAGTGTACTAAAAATATGGTAGTTCGACTGACTGTAGAAGAACCAGAATAAATTAAAGCATAATACTTTATTTCAGAGGAATATCTGGGTTCTTATAATACTATAACTTCGACTTTTATTTACAGCAACGTTCTTGTAATCTTAGTAATGCATCTTACCTTATAACCCTTGCACTTTACCTGACCTTTACAACAAAATTATCAAAACCACTCTAATTTACCAGACGTAGCAAAAGTAGGCCAGAAGCGTCACTACATATTAAAACAAAGACTCGGGGCATAACCAATACGAACGTGGACAATATAAACTGTTTGCTTTACATCAAAAAATGTCCCATGCTAGGACAGCGACAAGTCTTCGGATTTACATCGCTAAAATCAAGGGTTCGATTCCTCTCAGTGGACACAGCAGATAGCCCAATGTGACTTTGCTATAAGAAAACACACACGCACATCGAAGAACATGCATATGATAAATCACGTTTCTATTAAATGAGACAACAAAATGTTTCATCATACGAGCAGTTTTCCCCTGATTGTCTGTTAGTGGCATTCATTATTAAACTAGAAGTATCGGGTAGTTGAGAGAAAGGAGAGAGCATCATAAAGAACTTATTTGAATACTGAATTTTAAATAGTTTATGGTAAATGTCGTTTATACACATACATCCTCCTGTTGTTCCTTATTATATAAGAGCTTTTATACCTTTAGCTGGTCATTAGTAGACAATTTGGTTACGTAAAATGTATAGATATGTCTTATATCAAAGTGAAAACAGTAAACACGCTATTAAAATATACAAGATTGATTTTAGGAGAGAACAGAAATGAATAAATCAAAATCAAACATTAGTATTGTGTCTTTAAAAAACACAAGATGGTCTTTAAAAGTCTAAGTCGTTCTGTAAGTATGATGTTCGTTTCACTCTAATGGTACTGACAGAATGTGTTTGTTGTTATCGGAATCGGGAGAAAGTGGAGGTTGACTTCCACAGTCTACTTTTGACTAACAGGATTAATAGACTATGTTAACCAAATGCAATGCCTCAAACTTGTTAAAAGAGTAATGAGGCTAGACGTGATTCAAGGTACTTATCCTTTCTCTACAAATCTCTACATTATTAGGCGTGCTATGTTTGGGACGCTCACGTCCTTTGCAATAATAAACAATTAAAATAACGCTTACATTTCCCTTATTAAAATAAATACAAGTATCATTCTGAATGTAGCTAGAAACAAAAACTATCAATCATTTTCCATCGTAAATCAGCTTATTTTAACGTGATAAACATAATTCACGTTTATAAAACATTGCTGTTTATGGATATTCAAGTTCAAAAGCTTTTTCTTCTATTACGTCGAAAAAACAACCAACCACTAAACCCACCACTCTGTTTTATCTAGATGATTAATTAATATGTGTTAATATTTGCACCAAACTTACCCCAATAAAAAACAAGTTTAGTTTATACCATTAGCAATGTTATTTTGCACGCGAATAGTTTAGAGCGCATCATTATATGTGAGCTATAGATTTGATCTAAGTGAGTCATTCACATGCCTTCATTGGCATGTGCATATATATATATATATATATACACACACACACTCATGTATGTGGAAGAGCCCAAACGATAAGGACAGTCGCTTAGTATATACCATGACATATTACGTATCATGAACGCCATTCCTCAGAGAGCCGTATTCCCTTTATGACTTAATAAATAACTTTATTTTACGACTTACACAGTAATTTATTACCAACGTATGTCCTGATATACAACCAAATTTTCCAGATAAAAAATAGAGAAGTTTACTACGATAACTGCTTACAAAAAAAATCGAGTGCAGCTGTATTTAATTTTATTATTAACATCTATGTTATATCCGTCTAACATCTATTAGCAGTTTTTATTGACGTCACAAAAGTTTTCTACTCTATTACTATTTCTTTCCATAAGTACGCATTCATAACAACATTAGCTATTATAACTAAGATAATATGAACTGTTACCACTTAGAAAACAATATTAGTTACTGTCATCAAGCTAACAATACCAGCTGCTACCACTTAGAAAACAATATTAGTTACTGTCATCAAGCTAACGATACCAGCTGCAACCACTTAGAAAACAATATTAGTTACTGTCATCAAGCTAACGATACCAGCTGCTACCACTTAGAAAACAATATTATTTACTGTCACCAAGCTAACGATACCAGCTGCTACCACTTAGAAAACAATATTAGTTACTGTCACCAAGCTAACGATATCAGCTGCTACCACTTAGAAAACAATATTAGTTACTGTCACCAAGCTAACGATACCAGCTGCTACCACTTAGAAAACAATATTAGTTACTGTCACCAAGCTAACGATACCAGCTGCTACCACTTAGAAAACAATATTAGTTACTGTCACCAAGCTAACGATATCAGCTGCTACCACTTAGAAAACAATATTAGTTACTGTCACCAAGCTAACGATACCAGCTGCTACCTCTAAGATAACAATATTAGCTGTAACCACTAGGATAATGACATTGGTTGTTACCACTACGATATGGATATTAGCATTTACCACTAATATAACGAAGAAGTATGATAACCTTTGATTTCATAATAGCAAAGAAGTGTTTGTTAGCTATCTCCAAGATGAAGAAATATGTTGCCCATTTGTTTGTTTTTTCTTAGCCTGAAGATGACCTAGAAAGTTCGAAACGTTGTTTTTTCCTTATCAATAAAAGTGTTAATACCCATACCAGCCGTTCTGAGATACATTGTGTTACCCATTGTTACTAAGACAACTTAGGAAGGCGTTAACTTTTATTCCCCAGCTGCTTTTGGGCCTGGATCTATTCTATAAGTTTTATAGACAAGTGGCATAATCTCTATTATAACATATTCTTCCTAATGACATAAAATGTTAAATCCACTTAGGGTTAGCTTTTAAAACATACGTTTAGGAATATAATGTTGAAGGTATAAGGTTATTTGCTTCAGATAAGTTATTAATACACCTCTTATATATTTTACTACAACGATTAGTTGAAACTTAAGAAAAAAATTCTGGCTCGTAAGCTTTCTTAAGACATTTATATTATAGCTTAATATATAAATAAAATAAAATAAAAAGTAAATAGCAGGAGAAAACGCATCTGCTGGTGTATATTATTTTAATTGAACAATTTTTCTATGCTTTATTAATCCATAGTTCGTATGTAGTGATCAGGTTTATACAGACATGATTTAAACCAGTATGGTTAATGTAATGCACATATGCATAGGCAAGTTCTACTATTTTCGATCAGAAGACAGTGTAATGTGAGTTTGGTTATTGAATTTCGCCCAAAGCTACATAATGGCTGACAGATCCTAATTTTGAAGTGAAACACTAGGAAAGGCAGCTAGTTGACACAACTTATCAACAACTCTTGTGAGACTTGTCACACCAAATAATGAGATTTGAACATCACTCTAATAACGCACCTACGGTCCAAAGAGTGAAGTATGATTTCATGTTTATGTTTCATGGTAACAAAAAGCGTCTTCCGATTTACATCACTAAACTCAGGGGTTCTGTACCCCTCAGTGGATACAGCAGATAGCCCGATGTGATTTTGCTATAAGAAAATACAAACAGAATGTGAAACATGGAACCTCAAGCCCACAGTTAGACATGCTAGCTTCTGTGTTGCATTTAGCTTATTTCCTGTAGAAAATTTACAGATAAACTGGTAGTTTATACATATAACGTTTTTATTGTTCTTTTATTTAAAGCAAAGCAGTGAGCTGATACGGAATGTACAGACAGAAGCTGATTCAGAAACTGTTTCAACACTTTTCAGATCTCTGAAATATGATTATAAAATTAAACTGCGTTTAGTATTGTTAAGCACACAACTACATAATTGGCTGTCTGTGGTTCGCCCAATACGGTTATCGAAATCCGGCTTTTCAACGTTTTAAAACTACACTTACAGCTGAATCACTGGAGAGGCATAACATTAAGTATTATTAAGAAAGACCAGGTTATGTCTGCTAACCACAGTAAGTTTTACACATCCTAAAATACAAGGAATGGAAAGGATTAAGCTGTCAGTCATAAGAAACTTTGTTTAATTGATAGTTGATTGGTTTAATTCATTTTCCTTTCCCTTAACAAAGTAAGTACTGCTTTAAGTTAAATATAATACAATAAATAAAATTACCAGTCCTCTTTTTAAAAACAAATCGGTAGACCAAGATAATTTATACTGAATACATTAATCAATGAATTCAATTTATCAGTACTCTGTTCTAAAGAAAATTGTCAGTATAGTTAAGTCACTACCCATTTTAATTGAATACAGTAGTTGGTGAAGCTAAGTTATCAGTACTCTGTTCTAAAGAAAATTGTCAGGAGAGTTATGTCACTAGCCATTTTAATTGAATACAGTAGTTGGTGAAGCTAAGTTATCAGTACTCTGTTCTAAAGAAAATTGTCAGGAGAGTTATGTCACTAGCCATTTTAATTGAATACAGTAGTTGGTGAAGCTAAGTTATCAGTACTCTGTTCTAAAGAAAATTGTCAGTAGAGTTATGCCACTAGCCATTTTAATTGAATACAGTAGTTGGTGAAGCTAAGTTATCAGTTCTCTGTTCTAAAGAAAATTGTCAGTAGAGTTATGTCACTATCCATTTTAATTGAATACAGTAGTTGGTGAAGCTAAGTTATCAGTTCTCTGTTCTAAAGAAAATTGTCAGGAGAGTTATGCCACTAGCCATTTTAATTGAATACAGTAGTTGGTGAAGCTAAGTTATCAGTACTCTGTTCTAAAGAAAATTGTCAGTAGAGTTATGTCACTAGCCATTTTAATTGAATACAGTAGTTGGTAAAGCTAAGTTATCAGTACTCTGTTCTAAAGAAAATTGTCAGTAGAGTTATGTCACTAGCCATTTTAATTGAATACAGTAGTTGATGAAGCTAAGTTATCAGTACTCTGTTCTTAAGAAAACTGTCAGTAGAGTTATGCCACTAGCCATTTTAATTGAATACAGTAGTTGATGAAGCTAAGTTATCAGTACTCTGTTCTTAAGAAAACTGTCAGTAGAGTTATGCCACTAGCCATTTTAATTGAATACAGTAGTTGGTGAAGCTAAGTTATCAGTACTCTGTTCTAAAGAAAATTGTCAGTAGAGTTATGTCACTAGCCATTTTAATTGAATACAGTAGTTGATGAAGCTAAGTTATCAGTACTCTGTTCTTAAGAAAACTGTCAGTAGAGTTATGTCACTAGCCATTTTAATTGAATACAGTAGTTGATGAAGCTAAGTTATCAGTACTCTGTTCTTAAGAAAACTGTCAGTAGAGTTATGTCACTAGCCATTTTAATTGAATACAGTAGTTGATGAAGCTAAGTTATCAGTACTCTGTTCTTAAGAAAACTGTCAGTAGAGTTATGTCACTAGCCATTTTAATTGAATACAGTAGTTGGTGAAGCTAAGTTATCAGTACTCTGTTCTAAAGAAAATTGTCAGTAGAGTTATGCCACTAGCCATTTTAATTGAATACAGTAGTTGGTGAAGCTAAGTTATCAGTACTCTGTTCTAAAGAAAATTGTCAGTAGAGTTATGTCACTAGCCATTTTAATTGAATACAGTAGTTGATGAAGCTAAGTTATCAGTACTCTGTTCTTAAGAAAACTGTCAGTAGAGTTATGTCACTAGCCATTTTAATTGAATACAGTAGTTGATGAAGCTAAGTTATTAGTACTCTGTTCTTAAGAAAACTGTCAGTAGAGTTATGTCACTAGCCATTTTAATTGAATACAGTAGTTGGTGAAGCTAAGTTATCAGTACTCTGTTCTTAAGAAAACTGTCAGTAGAGTTATGTCACTAGCCATTTTAATTGAATACAGTAGTTGGTGAAGCTAAGTTATCAGTACTCTGTTCTAAAGAAAATTGTCAGTAGAGTTATGCCACTAGCCATTTTAATTGAATACAGTAGTTGGTGAAGCTAAGTTATCAGTTCTCTGTTCTAAAGAAAATTGTCAGTAGAGTTATGTCACTATCCATTTTAATTGAATACAGTAGTTGGTGAAGCTAAGTTATCAGTTCTCTGTTCTAAAGAAAATTGTCAGGAGAGTTATGCCACTAGCCATTTTAATTGAATACAGTAGTTGGTGAAGCTAAGTTATCAGTACTCTGTTCTAAAGAAAATTGTCAGTAGAGGTATGTCACTAGCCATTTTAATTGAATACAGTAGTTGATGAAGCTAAGTTATCAGTACTCTGTTCTTAAGAAAACTGTCAGTAGAGTTATGCCACTAGCCATTTTAATTGAATACAGTAGTTGGTGAAGCTAAGTTATCAGTACTCTGTTCTAAAGAAAATTGTCAGTAGAGTTATGTCACTAGCCATTTTAATTGAATACAGTAGTTGATGAAGCTAAGTTATCAGTACTCTGTTCTTAAGAAAACTGTCAGTAGAGTTATGTCACTAGCCATTTTAATTGAATACAGTAGTTGATGAAGCTAAGTTATCAGTACTCTGTTCTTAAGAAAACTGTCAGTAGAGTTATGTCACTAGCCATTTTAATTGAATACAGTAGTTGATGAAGCTAAGTTATCAGTACTCTGTTCTTAAGAAAACTGTCAGTAGAGTTATGTCACTAGCCATTTTAATTGAATACAGTAGTTGGTGAAGCTAAGTTATCAGTACTCTGTTCTTAAGAAAACTGTCAGTAGAGTTATGCCACTAGCCATTTTAATTGAATACAGTAGTTGGTGAAGCTAAGTTATCAGTACTCTGTTCTAAAGAAATTTGGCAGTAGAGTTATGCCACTAGCCATTTTAATTGAATACAGTAGTTGGTGAAGCTAAGTTATCAGTACTCTGTTCTAAAGAAAATTGTCAGTAGAGTTATGTCACTAGCCATTTTAATTGAATACAGTAGTTGATGAAGCTAAGTTATCAGTACTCTGTTCTTAAGAAAACTGTCAGTAGAGTTATGTCACTAGCCATTTTAATTGAATACAGTAGTTGATGAAGCTAAGTTATCAGTACTCTGTTCTTAAGAAAACTGTCAGTAGAGTTATGTCACTAGCCATTTTAATTGAATACAGTAGTTGATGAAGCTAAGTTATCAGTACTCTGTTCTTAAGAAAACTGTCAGTAGAGTTATGTCACTAGCCATTTTAATTGAATACAGTAGTTGATGAAGCTAAGTTATCAGTACTCTGTTCTAAAGAAAATTGTCAGTAGAGTTATGCCACTAGCCATTTTAATTGAATACAGTAGTTGGTGAAGCTAAGTTATCAGTACTCTGTTCTTAAGAAAACTGTCAGTAGAGTTATGTCACTAGCCATTTTAATTGAATACAGTAGTTGATGAAGCTAAGTTATCAGTACTCTGTTCTTAAGAAAACTGTCAGTAGAGTTATGTCACTAGCCATTTTAATTGAATACAGTAGTTGATGAAGCTAAGTTATCAGTACTCTGTTCTTAAGAAAACTGTCAGTAGAGTTATGTCACTAGCCATTTTAATTGAATACAGTAGTTGATGAAGCTAAGTTATCAGTACTCTGTTCTTAAGAAAACTGTCAGTAGAATTATGCCACTAGCCATTTTAATTGAATACAGTAGTTAGTGAAGCTAATTTATCAGTTCTCTGTTATAGAGGATATAGTGAGCATAGTTTCGACACTAGCCATTTACCACTAGTCCTCTCTACTACAGACAGTGGGAACTACGTTACCGGTATCTTCTATGAAATAATAACAGAGTTTGTGTGATTAGTTTTCTCTTATCTGAAGCGATTTAAAAATTAAGTTTTTGTTTAGAAATTTAAAGTTTTGTGTCTTATATCATACCGTAGCAATTTGTTTTTCAAATTTGTAACTTAGATGACAAAAAGCGAATAACCGTCGAGATTTTACTTGGCTTCAAATATGTACATCTTCTGTGAAAACTTGGCTATATTCCGGGAGGGGTGACGTCGCGAGAGTCAAAAACACTAGTCAGTTGTCACTACAGATATTGATTTTATTGTGAGGATATACAGCAATTATTTTGAGAATTAAAAAGCAAGATGGTTTGAGTGCACTAAAAGAACCAACAGGGATGCAAGGAATAGTTTCTTTCATTTCCCTGATGATTCATTGAGAATAAACATAAAACTAAACGCGCTGACTTCTCTACAATCACGTATAGCAGGATATACTAGGATCATTTTGAGCATAACTGCAATAGAATACACATGAAAAAAAAACTGGCTAGATTTGGTTACCAAGTATCATACAATAAATTAAAACCAGATGCCATATTAACAATATTCTGTGGTATCGGTGTTTATAAGTCTGAAAAACAAAAGGAAATAGAGACAATAACACTGAAGAATCAGCGTAATTAGAAGAGACAGTTCACCAACAAAGAACCAGACCTCGAAAAACCTACGAAAAACATAAAACCTGTTAATTACAAATATAAACATAATTTCGTGAATGATAGTCCATTTTAGTTATTCCTCTTTTTATTTCATTATGAGATTTTTATTTAAATATTTACAAATTTCCATGAAATCACAAGTTGACTGTTATTATTAGTAGTAGTAGTACTAGTTATTGTATTAATTGTGTCAGGCGCACATAAAAATCGAAAGTTTGACCAACTCGCTAACTGAAAATTACAAATCCAGTTGTCGATGACAACCTTTTAATTTAACACTGAACCCCCAGTACCAACTATTAGATTGCTTCAATTCGACGGAAACAAGATATCTAGCATTAAGGTGCTTCTATTCAACAGATACCTGATATCAAGTATTAGATTGTTTCTAATTGACGGAGACCCGATATTAAGTATTAGGTTGTCTCCACTCCATGCAACCCGATATTAAGTATCAGGATATTTCTACTCGATCAAAACCCACCATCAAACATAAGGTTGTTTCTAATCAATGTAAACCCGGCATTAGTTGTTTGGCTGTTTTTACACGATAGAATCTTAATATAAAGTAATGTTTGTAATTATTGATTAACGTAAGTATCAATTTTTTATTTAATCTGTACATTATTATAATTATTTAATTTATTTGGCTAATGCATTTATTTATTCAGGGCGGCTTACAGGTGCTTTCCTACAATGTTCTATATAAATATATGTATGCAACATTACATAATATCTAATTCGTGTGGCTTCTAGTTTTCACAGATAATTTAATACTAGAAACAAGAAAAAGACTAAAAAAGCTACATTTTATCACCAGTTTACTTATATAATATTACTCTTCTATATTATTTATTAGCTATGTTGAACTAATATATGGTACAATTCTGCTTTAGATACATAAACAATGGGAAAAGAACATAAGAAAAGATCGTTTTACTGAATATGTCAAATTATGGATAGAAATAAATAACCAAGGTTAACCCAAAGTAACACAATATATAAGTTTCGTCATCTAAGTTTGTTTGTTTTTTTTTAATTTCGCGCAAAGCTACCCTAGCTGTCCCTAATTTAGCAGTGTAAGACCAGAGGGAAGGCAGCTAGTCATCACCACCCACCGCTAACTCTTGGGCTACTCTTTTACCAACGAATAGTGGGATTGACCACCACACTATAACGCCCCCACGGCTGAAAGGGCGAGCATGTTTGGTGTGACGGGAATTCGAACACGCAACCCTCAGATTACAAGTCGAGTGCCTTAACCACCTGGCAATGCCAGGCCTGTTATCTTACGTACGTTTTTCATAATTTAGGTGTTGGTGTATGAATTGCAAATAGAAAAGTAGTACATTCCTATCTACACTGTAAAACGTAACAAAGATTTTACCAAGAACTAAACTCATTTTTAACTCTAGAGGTTTTAGTTGTTATGACAGCGATCAAAACCACCCCTTCCGAAGAACACTCAGCTTAATAATATTGTAATGACGGATCGTCTAAGCTTTGCTTAGCCTTTGCTCTTAACTACAAACACACAAATGTTTCCATTTTATATTGTTCGAGGAATAAAGTATATAGTTCTTGCTGACCTTACAGTCAATTAGAAAGGATTGCGTAATCGCTGCTTGCAACTTTTTATTAAATGTTCCTAGTTTGTTATCTCAGTAAACATCATCATTTAATATTATTGGTTATTGAAGATATACGAATTTATAAGCAGTCTTGTCAGCTTCATGATACAGCAAAAGTGATTTGTTGCAGTGCAAATGGTTGATTAACCAATTTATAACATGATTTTGGTACAACACTCCTATGTGCTAATATACGACGATATTTTTCTGTGCACAGCCTTCTACAGTCTGACTTACAGATAAAGTGTGTGTGTGTTTTCTTATAGCAAAGCCACAAAGGGCTATCTGTTGAGTCCATCGAGAAGAAACGAAATCCTGATTTTTGCGTTATAAATCCGTAGACTTACAGCTGTACCAGCAAGGGACCTTACAGATAGAACATCCTTTGTTTGCTAATCTTCAAACTTGTTTACCGGTACAATATTACTTTACACGTGCGATTTCCTATTCTCAACTTCAGGGTTACAGATTGAAAATAATAATTTTAATATTTCTGTGCTTTAATTCCACTTAAATATCTCACATTCTAAGATTGGACATTAGAGGTAAACCAATAATTTGTATCGTTTGCTATTCTTTGATACTACTTAGCAATACAGAAACATACAATAATAAACATTTTATCTATTAGTAAAACAATAACTTGTTGTCAGCCATTAACTGCAACACATATTTGTAACTGCCAATGTAACAAAAGTAACATTTGCCCTTGTTTAATTATGCTTTATAACTAATGACTAACACAACCATTACCTGTATCCACAATCTGCTTACAGCTACTCCTATCTGTAATTACCACGTGTATAAACCATTGTATAAACTGCTTGTAAAGAACTCTACAAAACCATACAATCCTACTCATTTATACAACTTGTATAAATATTTGGTTTATTATATAATTATTCTTGAGTCCTCATTACTAATCTAATCTAATCTAATCTAACAACCACGCTTACTTGGTATCAGTTCAACTTGCGTATTCGTGTTGTTTAGCTAACAAGTCAATACGAAAGTAATTCAAGTAATAAAACCTTTTTGCTAACAACCACAACTACGAACGGCTTTTTACATTTTAGTACTACAATTATCCAAAATAAATTAATTTAGATTTATGTTTGTTTCATTCCTAGCTACCAGTACAACATAGCTTGTTCGTACACATTGTATTTCAGTTGGTAACCTCACCTACAAACGTAGCTCCCGCTATTTCAACAGTAAGTCTATGGCCTTATAATGCTAAAATTTGGGTTTCGATACTTGTGGTGGACAGAACACAGACTGACCATTGTGTACCGTTGTTCTAAACAAAGTGCAAACTTAATTACAACTGATTTTACTTATACTCTGCTACATTCATTCTGTTTACTGAAACACCACCAACTTACATGTATCCATGGTTTAGGCGTAACGAAGAAGCTGTTTCGTAAGGAGGAACGCTATCCTCAGGAAGCAGACAACAACGACAACATAGCATATCTGAGGCCGCCTGCCGTAGTTCTCTGTTTAATAACAACAGCAATGTTGGGTTGACAAAAGCGTGTACAAATGCCACATGCAGGCTGACTTGGTAGGTTAAAGAGGTCGTTTCCAATCTGGGCTGAGCGAGTGTGATAGTAAAAAGAGGACCCCAAAAGATGAGGTAAGCCACGAGAAGGACAACAAACATCTTTACACGGTGGAGTCCTTCCCTTTCCAACCTATGTATATAGTTGTGTATGTGTTGGTGTTCTCCCATGTCGCGCTCTGAACGCACCGAGATCATAGTGGTTACCAGACCAGCTACTCTAATGGCCTCTAGATTTGATTTGGTTAAATCTCGATGCAACTTCCGCAGGTGAACAGCAGTGAGTAGGACACAAAGCATGTTGACCGATACCCATAAAACGTTCAGGACATAGTGACGAACTGGTCCATATACCATAGGACAAGCTTCTCCTTGCACTGATTCTCTAGCTCCAGAGAGGGCGCCACTGAGAAACGTAGGGCCGAGGTTAATTGTAATACTGGCAAACCAGATAATGAAGAACCCAAAAGCTACACACTGACGACTGTCCAGAGGTATTCCATGCGATTCAGCACGATTTTGGCGAGTCTGCAGTGAAGGCTGACTTATTTCTGGAACCAATGGTGCATCGTTGATAACAGACGTGAGGAGATTGACTGTGGACACAGTGACAAGTAATAAAAAGATTGTTTCTAGCACCGAACACTTGGACAGGTTTTGGCACATCATCACACTTACAGCTAAAGGGACCAGAAGACTTGCTCGGACACAGTCCACCAGACCTTGGTGAAACAACAGTCCCTGGGACCACCTAAAATAAATTAAATAATTTCAGAACTATGTAAAATAATATCATTATTTACTTTTAAAATATTCTGAGTCGTTCAGTCATGATTCGATAATAATGGTTACTCTAGAGTGAAAATTCTTTTCTGTGATTTTGTAATGTTACCAACGAACCATTATATATTTAATCAATTATTTTTCAGTGGTCGTGAATTTTATTACTGACACTCACAGTGTTTAAAGGACAAAATAATATTTTTCGACATAAATGTTTGAACTGTTATTTCAATGAACGACATACTTTTATATCTGATATTTTACACAGATTGCAAGATAAAGAATATATTGATACAGATTTTTTTAAAGTTTAGGTGTACTTCATTGATGTAGTTTTAACCTTAGCAGTAAAATGTTCAAATACACATAATATTTTCATTTTCTATGGAATGTTTGTCTAAAAATTAGTGGAGAATTTCCCTTAATGCAACTTGTGACACATTCATTAACACCATCACAAATTTTCTGAATATGAAACTTAGGTATTAAAATATATTGAATTAAAATACCAAAACATCATATTTCACACTTTTCAAAGCCTGAGATACACAGTACAATCCTGAAGACATATGAATAGGAAATCATAATTTTGCTATTTTAGGCACAATTAGTAAGGCGACGAAGGATGATGCAATTTGTATTTTTTGAAAGTTACTGAACTCCAGGGGCTCAGCGGTAAGCCTGAAGGCTAATAACGCAGAGACCTGTAGTAAGAGAAAAAAATTATAAAAATAGTCCATTGTGTAGTTTCGCGCTTGCAAACAAACAAGAAAAAGTTACTATGTGTTGTACTGTTAATGACCTTTAATTAAGGTTGAAAAATGGTGTTTTGATATTAAGATCCTTGGAGTAAATTACTCTTAAACTTTCTATTTCTTTAAACATTACTTTGTTGCAAGGTTTTGGAATTATAGAAAAAAGAAAACAATCTCCGTAGTTTAAAAATTATTATAACAAATCGGTGCCATTGATAAGTAATTTCAACGTGATTTATAATCATATTTTTTGTTTTAGTTACACTGCTGAATATTTATTGTTACTGCAGACTTTTGGTGGTTGGATACAATTTTATCTAAAGCCTTAAAACACAGAGGTTTATCACCAGAAACGCAGACAAATATATTTGACAAAACCTATAAAAATGATAGTAATTCGAATGAAGTTAAAATATATCCAAACACTCTAACATCACATTCAAAACAACAGCTTGCAATCTGAGTTAGATACTAAGGCAAGTATGCAGTCGAAAATTTGTGAAGTTATTGTCGTTCTTTTTCTACCTTTTGCTTGTTGAAAAGGTAAAACAAAGGACCGACATGAAAAAAAGGACCTTTGCCCTTTCATCTCAAGGGACGTTGTAATGTAGTATTCAGTCCCCACTAATCTTTGGTAAAGAGTAGCCAACTTCAAAATTATGAACAAATAGCACAGGTTATTTTCGAGTAGCTATGCACGAAATTAATAAACAAACAAAGAAACGAAATTCCAAAGGTACAAATTCTTGTAGACATTACTTTGTAATTTGGATTGTTGACAGAGCTATTACATTACTAATATTGTAGACATTACTTTGCACTATGAATTGGTGATAAATCTAATGCATTACTAGTATTGTAGGTATTACTTTGTCCTATGGATTGTTCATAAATCTAACGCAGATTTGTCTATTTGTACTATGAATTGTTGACAGATCTAGAACATTACTAGTATTGCAGAAAATACTTTTTACTATAGATCGCTGACAGATGTAGCACAATACTAGTATTTTTATGAATATATATATTTTAATAGTAGTACTGAATTTTCCTCACTACCACTACATTGATACTGATGACCGAAAGGCTTTGAGACAGGCAAAAATATAAAATAATGGAATAGTGTAATCGTCTAAGATAGCATAACGTAGAGTTTAGGAACAATAAGAAACTGATGGTCAATCTCGGTTGTCGCAATCTCTAAAACCAACTATTAGATAAGAAAGAGTTAAAATATCTATCCAGGTTTCTGCTAAACTCATTCAAATTTACTGCCTCTACATTGTCTGAAGGCAACCCATTCCATCGGCCAACAACCACCCTATTTGAAAAAAATAAAACTGTTTTCGCTGAAGATGACTTCTACCTTGTCTATATTTTTATTTGTGTGCACTAGTTCTGTAATTCTTGCTGTTAAGAACGAAAAAGTTTGATACATTACCAATTCCTCCTACAATATTAAACATTTCAACCAGTTCCCCTATAATTCTTATTTTTCAAAATAAAACAATTTTGAGGATGTATATATGTAAAAACGGCTGTTATGGATAGAGAAAGCTCTATGTAGAGGAGAGAACAACGTTTCGACCTTCTTCGGTCATCGTCAAATTCACGTTGTTCGCTCCTCTACATAGAGCTTTCTCTATCCATAACAGCCGTTTATACATATATATTTTTCTTTACAAGTGGGTTTTCTCGTCATCACGAATTTTGAGGATCTTAGTCACTCCTCATACGACAGCCCATCTTTCACAGGTACCATTTTACTTAACCTCCTCTAAACCCTTTCCAACAATTCAGACATGATACAATAACCCAAATGTGGCATAACAAGTGAACTACACAACGAAATTTTAACCTCTTTAGACTGTATTCTATATTTCTGAAAAGAAAACCAAAAATTATATTTGCTCCTCAACTACCAACAGCACAGTGCTCGGATGGTTTAAAAGACTGATTACCCATTATACCAAGATCTTTTTCTTTCATGACACTCTTAAGGTTATTCCCATCCAAATTATACTTACATCTCAAAGTATATTAACCCACATGCATTTATTTGCCAAACTCACTAAAATGACTAAATGATCTAAATCCTTTTTGCAAACCAGTAGCATTCTCTTCATAGTCAGCATCACCCAAGACCTCAATATCATCAGCAAAATTATGTAATTTATTGGTGATTCCTTCATCTGTGTTATTAATATAAATCAAAAAGAGCAATGGTCTTAAGACTGAGCCATGAGGTACACCACTTGCAACATTAACCCTCTGTTCTTTTCACTCAAGTCACTCTTCTATCCAATTTATTACTCATCCCTCACACCTATAGAGATAAGTTTTTTACAAGCCTTTTAATGGCAATTCATCAAATGCTTTCAGAAAATCCAAATACGCCACATCTACACCTTTACCCTCATCTACAAATGCAGTAATATTTTTTTACGGCGTGTCGAAAGATTTGTAAGACACAATTTTCCCTTAGTACAACCATGTTGACCAACTGATAAAATTCTAAACTTTTTTTTTTTAAATAACTGTGCAAAGTATCTTTTATCAGACTTTCCACAATTTTTCCCAAAACTGAAGTAAGGCTAATAGGACTATAATTACTGGGCAACTTATATTATCTCCCTTGAAGATAGGAGTGTCATTAGCTAGTTTCCAGTCTGTTGGTATTTGTCAACTATTTAAGGACTTATAAAATCAATGATCAAGGCATTCACATATCCAGTCTATGACCTCTTTTAAAACCCTCAGGGAAATATTATCTGGCCTAGAAGCTTTACCATTCTTTAAACTTCTCAACATTATTTTAATAAGCTCAGAATTTCTGCAGTTGTCTTGTTCAATTTTGTTTTCATCATTTGTTCAAGGTGAAGAATACTGTTTAAGTCTTCTTAAGTAAAAACTGAAGTAAAAGCACAATTTAACAACCTAGCCATTTAATAACCATCGCATATAAGCCTTCCTTTACCATCCTTTAAGGGTCCTAACCCCATCCTAACATTTGTTTACCCCTAATGTACTTAAAAATACCTTTACAATTATTTTTTTATATTTTCTGACAACCTTTATTATGCAATCTTTTGGATGTCCTAATTACTTTTTGACCAACTTAATTGATATTCTGTAATTTTCTATAATACCAGTCAATTTAAATTTCCTAAATTTGTGATGTTTGTCTTTAATTTTGTTTCTTATTCCCTTTGTGAGACAACCTTTTTTAACTTTTCTTTCTGTAAGGAATATATTTGTTTTGAATATTAAAAATGTTTTCTTTAAAAGTTTTCACATTTGTTCAATGTCTCCAAATAACTCAGTTGCCCCATTCACAACAGATAACTCTTGTGACATCTCTTCAAAATTTACGTTTTTGAAATTTTGGATCACAACAAAATCATTCCTTATTTGCACACACAACAAAACATCAAACCAGATAAGCAATGACCACTTGTACCTTCGTATTCCCCAGTTTCCACCCTCTGCACCATTTCTATATTAGAAGTTAACAATAAACCTAAAATAGCATTATTTCTAGTAGGTACGTTTGAACAGTTTCGAGAAATCCTTTCCCTCATTGTTTGACTTTAGAATATCCCAAACAATATGTCGAAAATTAAAATCACACATAATTGTAATATCATTAACAGTTGAAATTGTAAATTAAAAGCACACATAATTGTAACATTATTAACAGTAGAAATTGTAAAGTTTCTCACTAATTTCATCACTTTCATCAGACTTTCCAAAATCTTTTCTCACAATTTATGTAAGATTACTATAATTACTGGAACATCATTTATTACCTCTCTACTAAGAGCTTTTGTCATTGATATCCACTTACAGAAATCCAAATAGATTTAATCTTCTTGCTATTGTCCTTAATATTTTCAGCTTCAACAAGAAGTAACTCACATTTTATATGTACAGGCACTTCTCCCTGCATTTTTACTACTCTGTCCCTATTAAATAACCTATACCCATATATTTCAAAGAATCTTCTGTTATCTTAATCATCTACATTTAACCATGTTTCAGTTATTCCCATTATATAAACATCTTCTATTCATACCAGTGCCCTAAAACCATGTATTATATTTCTTATGCTTGTAAAATTACAATAGTAATAATTAAGCCTATTCTTAGAACTACTAATATACTGATTTCTTATACTGAACTTTCTGTCACAATCTCCATATCGTTTCATTCGTTTAATCTTCTCCCTCACCATATCTAATCATGGTTTACAACTTCCTTCACAGCTGAGCTAATAGCCCTTGCAAATATGCCAGACACTTTTCTATTTAAGTGCAAACCAACCATTCAGTAAGTTCCCTCCTTCCAATGAACTGATCCCACAAGACCAACCAACTATCCTGCTCGTTCTTACATGGTAATTTCAGCCTATCATACAGCCCCAGTGACCTACTCAGAATTTTGATCTCCACAATTAATTGCTGGCAGTATTCCCGACACAACCAGTTTGGCTTATACCAGAACCCTTGTACTTATTATAATATTAGCTCCTCTGACTTACACCTCCTGTTTCGTTAGCCCCTACATGCACAACAAAAACTGCATCAAAGCCAGTTCCCTTCATTATATCTCTTACTCTGTCAGTTATGTCTTCCACCTGTGCCTCTGAGTAACATAATCTTACTCTTTTTCTTCCTGTTTACTCCACAGACTATTCTCTCCACATGCCATGTGAAAACACCACCTATAACTATAGTTAATAATCCATATCATTCTCTATTCCTCTTGCTTTCTCTCCCTCCAATAATTCCTCACCTATCTGCACAAGCCAAGGGTTGAACTCTGTTTCTCAATGGAATAGGGTCTTTACAATTAAGTTAACTACTTTTAACCCTAATACTACTAGTTCTAACTTCCTTCTTAGCTAATGCCTCATTTGCATTTAACAGCTTAAGCTCCTCTTTTAAGTCCTGTTCTTATTTCCCACAGTTTACACTTCTATTTATCTATTTCTTTAATTCTAGTTAGGACAGTTTCCAACCTTTAAACTCTACATGTAAAGTGAAAAATTTCACTGCTAGCTTCATTAAAAGTGCACAGTAGTTCAGAATTCTCAAATAAAACCCATTCGTTACAGCTATTGCAACTAACAAATCGGGAATGCTTAGCCACTGAACTAGTCTTAATCATTAAATTATTTACAAAATTAAAATAAACACTTGATACTATGCTTGAACACCAGTAGCCTGTTGTTAAAACTATTAAGCATACGTTTGACAATTAACGTTTTTAGATTATATTAAATAAAACAACGTATTTGTGTTACAATTTCACTACAAGTTCAATTATAAATAAATCCAAAGAACCGTTGTTCGTACTAAACCTAAAATTATATTACTGAGATCTAATTTAAAAGGTTATGCCTACTATTTTAGTCCCCAATCTTACTGCATCTAGCTGTTTTTTGTTAAGAAACTTTAATTTCTAAAGATAAAATAACGGAATCAAATAATATTAAAAAATCCACAATATTATAATAGCTTAGCTTTCTAACGTTGAATTATAACTAAGCTTACTCAAACGTTATAGTACATGTTACACTACTAAAATCTAAATTAAAAGCTTATACCTACTGCTTTTCCAATGAAAAAATAACAAAACCATATAATATAAAAAAACAATGTTTTAAGAACTTAGCTTTCTCTTTTTATACAGCGCCCTCTATCACTCCTGCATGATAGCAGCCCCTAGCGTCTGGAGTTTCAACTCCACTCCCGATTGAATGTTATTTTAAATCAATTTTAAATAATCAAAACCAAAAGTAGTGATATATGATAAAACATTACATGTACAAAAACAGCCAAATTAAAATAAAGGGATGAGTCATATAAATATATCTTATCAAAAATAAAAAGCCAAATTATATAATAGAACACACAATGTAAAGGCGTAACGTGAAACTGGCTAAAAACAAAGGACTACTTGGACCAATTTGTATTGTAACTTCAAAAAGTAGCAACACGAACATAATAAAAGCAAGTTGCTCCTTTTTTCTTTGTTCAACTTATACACTTTAGCATTACGAATTTTCAAGGATTTGCTCCTTTATATAATTCGGCTCCTTTATTTTCATTCTTTAATAGCACATCTTTATATTACTGGTCCCTTTATTTTTATTCTTTGATAGCACATCTTTATATTACTGGTCCCTTTACTTTAACCTGACTGTTTATGTACATGGGAAATGTTTTAATTAAACCTTACCTCCTGAGAGGTCGTTTTAAAATTATGAGCATCATTAAGAAGACGTTCGTTCCAACGCCTAGCAGGGCAATGATGAATAGAGCCGTTGCCTCTGTGGTCTGAGCTGGATGGCATGGACTTAACTGAGTGGTAGATGTCGCATTACTAGTAGTACTTGGGCCAAACCTGACCGGATTCATTCTCACCGGTCAGCTGTAAGAAACAAGTTTCAGTAAATTAGAACTAATAAGTAGCAATATTAGAGGATAAAACTGGTAAAAATTAAATTAATTACGAGGGCTGTTCAAAAAATACGCGGACTGTTTGAATTGCGCGGCTCCAATTGGTTCCAGGGGAATCCGCTTGGTGTCGCTAGGTTCGCACAGATCAGCTGATTACGACGCCATTTCCCGATTGCAGATATCTTCATTTGTGTATTAGCTACGCGGTTGTAAGTGAAGTGCGATTTTTTCGTTTGGCGGATTTCAGAATGAATGACCTGAAGGAGCAACGACTTGCTGTGAAATTTTGTGTTAAACTTGGAAAATCTGCGCTGAAACTTTTGCTATGCTTAACACGGCTTACGGTGATGTTGCTATGAAACGTACGGCATGTTTCAAGTGGCATGAACGTTTTAAGGATGGTCGACAGTCCATTGAAGATGATGAGCGTCCTGGACGTCCTTCCACGTCAACTGACGACCCACACGTCGACAAAATCAACACCCTGGTGCGGGCAAATCGACGTCTGACTGTCAGGGAGCTTGCTGAAGAGTGTGGGATATCAGTTGGATCTTGTTACGAGATTTTGACCGAAAAATTGAAGATGCACCGCGTTGCTGCGAAATTCAGCCCTCAGAACTCGTGAGTTTTTGGCCAAACACTCGATCACTGTTCTTTCCCACCCCCCCTACTCACCTGACCTTGCTCCTTGCGATTTTTTCTTGTTCCCCAAAGTCAAAAGACCCTTGAAAGGAAGAAGATTTGAGACGATTCCCGAGATTAAAGCAAATGCGACGAAGGAGCTGGAGGACATTACAAAAGAAGCGTACCAGGACTGTTTCAACAAGTGGAAACACCGTTGGGATGAGTGTGTGCGTTGGAGAGGAGAGTACTTTGAAGGGGTCCCAAACCTGTAACTTCTAAATAAAGTACATTTTGTTTTATGACGTCAGTCCGCGTATTTTTTTAATAGACCTCGTACTTTTATGTATGTCCAAACATAATAGGTCTAATTGTTTTCAAACGAAGTAAATCTAAATCGATATCAGTTATGAGCTGCATCAATATGTTGTCTGATATTACTTTTAAATGTACAAATATTGACTATCCATTTTATTAATTAATAATATTTTATTAATTAATTGGTAAGAAAATGTATCCTAAACATCAAAATAAAATATTCAAAGTATATGTACCTGGAAGTTTATGATAATATAATCATTTAGTCATGGAAAGTCAGGTGATGGGTACATTCTGTACTTAAACGTGTCTAATGAAATAGAATTTAGATGATTGGAAACAAGAATATGAACTAGAAGCACGAGCTTTTGGTTGTTAAACACTGTTGATTTCATGTGTGGTAATTAAAATTATGAGAAGGCATTTCAAGTTTTAATGTTTAAAATTTTCATGACAAATATATTTGGTAACTGAAATCGTCTGGTAGCATAAATGCTGTTTAGCCAAAAATTTCTAGTATTAAAAAGTCTTTGGGGCCTTGAGTGGCCAGAAGCGCCAAGAACGATAATCATCTGTCTGATAGTAACAATTTACGAAATCACAAAATGCCACATGGCATGCATGGATAGCAAAGCATAGATCCAGAACACATACGTGCTAGGTAACATCAAGTGTCTGGTGACATGAATGTTTGGTAAATGTCATATGACATAAAATATTTCATATCCACAGGTCTGGTGATACAAATAGGTGGTAACCAGAGATGTTTAGAACTAAAATAATCAGGAGTTAAGCTAATAGAACGGACGGCATAAATGCTAACAAAACGTGTTTATGTTAAATGGAATTGGGATATGTGGTTTCATTTTTACCATGTTATTGTAAGCTTATCACAGTTTTGGAATAGTCAAAACAAAGTATGTGATTTTATACGAAACACTTCAGGTTAAAATTAGCAACTGTCATGGTGTAAAGGTTTTTATAAATACAAAACTGGTGAAACGTGAATATAATGAATTAGGCTTACTGCATTTCTAAACATTATATTCTTTATTAAATCCCTTGGTGTTTTTTTAGAATAAAAGAGTAGCATAGTATTTTAAATGCATCATATACATTGTCAACGACGTGTTTCGTTCAAACACAGAGTACATCACTCTTGTTTTCGGAAAACCCTAAGTAACGGTATACCCACTAAGACTAGTGTGTTTCCAGCCAAAAGTAGAGTAATACCCAGTAGTGGTAGTTTTATTTTAACAGAGGCTCCCAGAACTGAAATGCCGCAAAAATTAAGCAGAAATCAAAGTCTAGAACGATCAAAAATACTTTACGTGAAAAAACTGCGTCAAAAACTCCATATCCCAATAGGAGTTTTATGCTACTCTAAAAAGAGTAAGCGAAAATGACACTGCTAATAATAAAAGTGGTCGAGGTAGAAAAATTAAAGCTATCCAAAAGTGACGTTAGTTATTTTAAGTGATGTTCCTTAGGATATATACGAAGATCGAATACCATTATTTCCAACAATATTGATGCAAATACAAACTAAAAAGTAAAATACACATTAACATGTAGTGGTCTTAAGGAATGTGTAATTGCTCAAAAACTACTGCTAAGAATTAACCAAACTTAAATATTAAAATTAGAATCGGACCACACACACACAGTGGAATGAATAAACTGGTGATATGTGCCATTCAAAAATGAATCCATATTCAGATTATTCAGAAATAATCAATGACAGTTTGTTCGACAACTGAAATGTACGTCTACAATGAGGCGTGGTGGGGAATCACTACAGATTTGGAGCCCACTCCGAATGCTGAGAAGAAAAAAACACATTCTGATCTGTCAGCTTCCTCCATGAACGCAATCCATTGAGTGGAAATTCATCTTCCAACAAGTATAAAACAAATAAGGTGAAATGACACTAACTATTACACTCATATCCATGGTCTGGCCTACACAAATCCTGGTATGAAAAGCCTTGATACTTTATGGGTTTATGTAAACCTGAGAAAGTTGGAACTGTGTTTCAACATAAACACAATGTTCTCTGCTTTGTTTAGAGCAAAAGGCTCTACAGAGCTTGATAATTCGTTTTAACCATAAATTCATCATCTAATTGCGATTATTGATATTTGTACGACACCTGTATTGTGTAGCATTTTAATGTTGCCACAATTACTTGTCTGATATTATATGTTTAACAAGCACAAAACTTCAAGCTAAAACAAATACAAAGAGAGTGTTACATTAATATAATTCACATTAATTAATATAAATGCACCTCCTAATTTTGCAAGAAACGAGTACTTTTTAATAACAAATGAACGAAAAAGGTGTTAAAGTCCATTTGTGTGTGTAGCTTCTTTTGATATAGTAGAACAAAAATATATTGTAAACCTCCAAAATACGTTTAATTGTTTTTTGGGTTACGAAAAGCGATATATATATATTAATTATTTCTATTCTTACGTAGTAAAATTTATCGCGATTTATTACACTACTGACGTTACGTATTACGATTTTAAATAGTTTGGTTTGGTTTGAATTTCGCGCAAAGCTGCACGAGGGCTATCTGCACTAGCCGTCCTTGATTTAGCAGTGTAAGACAAGAGGAAAGGTAGCTAGTCATCACCACCCACCGCCAATTCTTGGACTACTTTTTTAATCAACGAATAGTGAGATTGGCTGTGGCATTATAATGATCCAACGGCTGAAAGGGCGAACATGTTTGATGTGACGGGGTTTCGAACCCGTGACCCTCGCATTACGAGTCGAGTGCCTTAGCTACGTGGCCGTGTCGGGCCTGATTTCAAATAGCCGGAAGTTTTAATTTTAATTTAACAGTTATTTACATTTCGATATGTATCACATTTATGATATTTGCCAAAAAGATTGATAGATACTGTTTACTTTCTTAACACAAATATATTTCAATATTCAAGCAGCAATACAATTTATAGTAACGGTTATTACAACTAGTTATTACAAATGATTTATATACAACAGTTTTACAAACTTACAGACAATACTGAGTTTTATATCTGGTCTAGAACTGAATATTTTATCGACGATCCAGGTCTACGACGAGGAAATTAATTCTGAGTTGATATTGTTACACCACGATTAAGCTTGTGCTATTTTTTTGCTGGCCTCACACCCTTACAAGCTGACTTTGTACCGACGAAGATATTTAATGTCCTCATAGAAATACTAAAGTCCGAAGTTAATTGTATGAAGTTGCATGGTCCGCAATGCTCGAAATCTATAAACGTTCCTCATCAAATATCTGTTGTTCTCCGATTAATAAGTGTTAATCACAATTACAGCTTCCGACACTCACAGTATACTGATTGTAGATGACCAATAATAATATTGTCTCTTGGCGCGTTGGTTTATACAGTATAAGGTGAGATTCTTGAACATTCATTAATGTTCGAAAACACTTAAGCCACATATTGTTTATTCTCACTCTAGAGAATTTTCTATAAACTTAAAGAACATCAAACTGAAACACACGTAGGTGTTAAAATACACGTATTATTTGTCTGAAAAGCTCATCTGTATACAGCAATGAGCTATCTGACAAATTTAATGTGTTCTAGTAAAGGATTGTATACTTATTAAGGTTTATCAGGATATTCTGTCCATAATCAGGGGTCTCTGTAAGAATTGATTATAAAAATAAATGATCAACGGAAAAATCCTTTCTAATGTGATGTTAAATTAATAACAACATTAAGTTGAGTGTTTCTTCAGAGTTTATTTTGGAAATACCACAAATTTCCTTAGATATCGAACTTAAAACGTAAAATGTTCGAAGGAAAACTTCAGAAATCGCTCTGATGGGAAATCATGTAAGTAGCAAAAATCTCTTTGAAGTTAGTTTAAAAGAACGCATTGGTTAAAATTCAAAATATCTTTAAAGATTGTTCTAATCGAAAATCACTTTGTGATGACATGCTGCTCTCTAATAGTAAGAATCGTTGAAAGATTATTGTAAGAGGATGGGATACTCAAGTAACTGTTTGATTCGGGATCGTTTGTTAGAATGCAATTTTCAAAACATTAACCTCTTTTGAGGCCGATTTGAGTAAGAAATATATTCACTGGAGCATCTATCAAGATTCAAAAATCATTTTGCAAGATATAATGTTTAAGATAAGATTCGCATCAAGAAATATCTCTTCTGAAAAAATTTATTTTTTTATTATTTCACAATTTTTACACGTTTTACTATTTCTCCTAATGTGTAAAAATAGTATTTCCGATGTGTCCTTTTTTTTTTCTGCTACAAGTCAGTGCCTTCGTTTTAATAACTTAACGGTAAAAAGTAAGTCTATTGAAACACTATTTATATATACGAATTTCATAATTACGCTGAAAGCTCAGTGATGTACTGGAGTCTGAAAGGCCCACTATGTGTGATAATATTATCTTAGATTTGATTTGGTTTGTTTTGAATTTCGCGCAAAGCTACACGAGGGCTATCCGCGCTTGCCGTCCCTAATTCAGCAGTGTAAGACTAGAGGGAAAACAGTTAGTCATCACCATCCACCGCCAACTGTTGGACTACTCCTTTATCAACGAATAGTGGAATTGACCCCTACATTATAATGTTCTCACGGCTGAAAGGGCTAGCATGTTTGGCGCGACGGGGATTCGAACCAGCGATTCGCGGATTATGAGTCGAGTGCCTTAACTACCTGGCCATGTCGGGCCTAATTTTTTTTTGACTGCAAACGTTTTTACGCTCATTTTGTTTGAAATATATAATGGACCAATTAAAAGTAATATGAAACAAACAAACTAACAATTACTAGACCTATTAGACTCCATTGCTTCTGCAGCCTTTGGTGTTCAAACCATAATGTTAAATAGGCATAAAATTTTATTTTTCAAAATATTCTCTGATGTTTCAGCCACTCAAAGGTTAACTCTGCATTAATCTTCTCCCGAGATGAGGCTTCATCGGAAGTTACTAATTACTTGTTAGTAATTCTTAAACTAAGTCAATCCTCCTACCAGATAGAATATTTCAGAAAAGTTTACTTACCTCTTGCTAGAACTTCTTATCCCATTTGATGAGAAACGTACATATCTCTGAATTAAGTTTGGAACGGCTTGAATGGGTAATGCTTTAGAATTTTTGTTTGCTTTAGAATTTCGCGCAAAGCTACTCGAGGGCTATCTGCGCTAGCTGTCCCTAATTTAGCAGTGTGAGACTAGAGGGAAGGAAGCTAGTCATCACCACTCACCGCCAACTCTTGGGATACTCTTTTACTAACGAATAGTGGAATTAACCGTCACATTATAACGCCCCCACGGCTGAAAGAGCAAGCATGTTTGGGGCGACGGGGATTCTAACCCGCGACACTCAGATTGCGAGTCGAACGCCTTAACCCACCTGGCCATGGGTAACAAGTAACGAAAGAAACTTTATTATAAGTAATAAAAGTTTCTTTTATTATCAATTCAAGCTGTCTCCAAACTTTCTTTTATAAAAGTGGGTCCCTGGTCATAAAAAATGTCTGAATAAACCTTTCGACTCGATGTTGTTGTTTTTTTCAGAGTCTAACTTGCCACTCAAGGGAGAACCCTAAACCAAGTCTGGATCAATCTTCTTACAAAATGGATTTTCAGAGAATTTTACACGGTACATAAGGGCGAACCCAAAACAAATTCTAAATCAATCTTCCCATTAAATGACTTTTCAGGTAGTTTTACATATCACTGATAGACGAACCTAAACCAAGTTTGAATATATCTTCCCATTTCGTGAGGGTTTAGAATCTTTCACTTGAAAATCCCTTCTTGATAGAAAAAGTAGCTTTCACAATATCTTGGTGATAAGTCCTTATTCATGAAGATTATATAATCTACTTAATCCTGAGTGTATCAGCTTTCTTACTGGCCGTAAGTATAATAGATATTTATATACCTACTTACAGGACTAGTTTGTTTTTATTGAATAAGATAAGTTGAAAAAATAATAAAAAGAAATTAACATTTTCTTGTTTTACAGTAAATTCAAATACCGGTGGAGCATTATATTGGATTGAAATGAACACCATAGCAGTGAAAGTGACCGACGTTTCAAAATCTCTAAACTTTTTATTTTCAAATAATCATTTGTTATTATAAGTTAAACCCGTAGTTCAAATTCAATGTACAATTACTTAAATAAGTAATCCTCAACATACCTGAGATTCTTCACTCTTCCAAAGAGGCTTGTTTGCTAAGACTAACCGTTTCTTTATGGCTTCCTATTCGGAAGATGTTTACTCGACAAGGGCGCCAATATTTCATGCTCATTTCGACTACACTCCATGTCTTGCACGTGCAGCTTCCCGCGGCCTGTACTGCGAGGTTTTATCGTTATTTAACTCTACTGTCTGTTTGGTTCATTTCATCTTGTCTCGCGGCCACGCACTGTAATTCCTAGGTGGCGCGTGCTCAGTATAATATATTACGTGAAAAATGGTCAAAGTGGGACAATTACTAGTTGCCGAAACCATCAAACAACCTTGTGGTTGTTGGTGATTGATAGTTATCACCTAGAACTGAAAAAAAAACAACTGCATCAGAACATTCTTCTAATATTGAAATGTTGAATGAAAAAAAAACCTCTAAAAGATTTCTTTAGGTATGAACAACTTATCATAACAATAAAGAAAAATCGTAGATGGATGAATTGAGTTTGAAATTGAATTTGTAAACCACAAAAAGGTATTTTGTAGTTTTCCTTTCACACGCCCCGTACAAAATAATAACATTATTGAAATATTTTGTAGAGAAAAAAGAACGCTAGAAAAATTATGAATTACATATAAGCGAATGATAACTTTTACAAAAGGCAACAATCATTTTTTAATAATGTTATAAGAAAAATTGGTTTATGAAATGAACTGCTGCATAATATTTGTTTCTTTTTCGAAATCTTATTGCTGCGACAAAATAATTAATAAAATAATTAGAAGAAAAATAATTAATAAAGACTAACTAAAACTCACAATTCGTTCCATGTATGTATTTTTAACCCTATTTAGGCTTACAGTTGCTGCAAACATCGTGCCCTAAAATTTTGTAAATTGTTGTTTTTCGACAGCTTAAAGTATAATACTTTATTTGAAATAATTTTTAATTCTTTTTTTCTCTCTTGCAAATTTAGCGTATAACATAGAACACACAATCCTGGAGGATCAGACATACTTGAATCACAATAATATGATCTCAGTGGTATTAGAATTAGACAGTTTCTCACTTTTCAAAAACTAAGCATCACCTTTAAGGACGTCAGGTGTCAAGAGTGTATCGGAATATGAGTCCTTAAATAATGTTGTAGTAACTAGCAAATAACGTGCTATCAATTGGAGTAAAGTACTTCGAATTTTAAACTATGTATTTTTGATACACGATTATTGAATTTTAAACGAAATAACCATAATGTGTACTGAAGCTATTTGAAACAAAATTCAATTAGACAGTTTGAGGACTTTTTTCCAGATCGTTTTGGTGTAAACTAATTGGAGCTTTACAGGAAACAAGTGGGTGTTTATTTAGTAGTGTTCAAAAAAGAAGCTGTGGAATCAATGTATTGTTTTGTTTTATAATTAGGTTTTGGTTTCTTTGCAGTAAAACAGCTAACTACTTTGATAGACAAATGTAGAATACAGAAACATCTGCATAAAGAAAGAGAAGGATCGAAAGATAATACGTTTTTTAGTATCTGATGTGTCGAAGTCAGAAGCGTTACAAACGCTAGATTTGTTTGCGAAAAGGAACGTCAACTATTCCATTATCTGGTTATTTCTTTATTATTCTGTAAATGCACATTATACCTCTAATAAGTGATGTTCTTGTATTTTGATCATTAAAATCAGTCTTGCAATGTTTTAAAGTACTTCTTTTGTAGTCATTTTACACATCGTTTTTAAACGTAGTTGACAGTATTAATATACGTTTTGATAAGTTGGTTTCCGTTGAGATTATAGAAATGTCTGTTTAAATTCCCTTCTGCTCTTAGAGTATAACAATATATATATATATATATATATCAAAACGAAAACATAATTAGGAATTTCTTCTTTTTATGCTAAATTATTTGAAGCAGTAAACAAATTATTTTATTGATAAGTTTTAAATGACTTGTGTTTGCGCTAGTTTATCAAACAGTATTTATAGCCACTTTCTATTAGTTAATCTCCACATTTCAAGGTTTAACTTTTAAAACAGTTTTCAGTATTTACTTTATTTCGGTAATGATTTGGATTGTTTTTTTTTCTGTAAATAGCAAGGTTTTAATTTAGAACTATAGTTATTAGTTTTGTTCTACGGAGTAAACTTTATGAAAATTTATAAATAGCATTTACTACTTTAGCTCTACCTTCCACAATTTTACTTAAGAGTTAGTGACACTATTTAAGAAGTCAGTGTTTCGAAATAAATAAGTATTGTTTATATCAGCTATTTCGTACTTCTTAAAGTTTCAACTCGTAATTTTGTTTTTCTCAGATATAATCATAACTTAAGTCACAGCATTTCAAGGTTTGATGAATTTACATTACGTATGTGGTACCAATGTACAAAACAATATAATATATTTTGGATACTTTTGTATTTCCCTCTTACCAACCTGATATGCATTAAAACGGCTACTTCCAGGAGTTAAGTCCAAGTAAGTGCACTTTTATCATTGTAGAATAAGCAATAAAACATTTATGATTTCCTTACTTCCAGGAGTTAAAAGTTCAAGTAGGTGCAATTTTCTCATTGAATAATAGAAAATAACACATTCGTGATTACTGTAGTTAGGGTTACTTTGCTCCATCTCTCCTCTACCGAGGATTCTTTTTCGTTCTGAAAGGACGCCATTCTGCATCCTTACATAACACTTTTTGATCTATATCTAGTTTTAATACCTTATTTCTTTCATGAAAATGTTTTAGCACAGAACAAGATCTCTTACTTTTTCCACCTACCGTAAGACTTTGGTTTAGAATTAATTTTCATTACTTCCTCCCTACATAGTAAGAGGTTTTAATTTAGAACCAGTGTTTACTTCTTCCTTCGTGGCAAGATCTTAATTTAAATATGTTTTGCAGTAAGTTATTTTGACGTAAAAAAAAACATTTTATTTTGAGGCCACTTAGATAAAATTATTTGCACCTAGCAAAATTTTTCTGTAGTTTACTAAAAACTAATGACCACTAAATATCCATCACAGTTTCTCCTTCTTCTTAGATAGAACCAAACGAGTTCAAAAGTATAAATAAAATTAATATATTTTCAAGCATAAACACATCTGCTGTTGATAACAATAACATCTAAATTTATCCACAAATTAACAACTAAAATTTATTTTAAAAAGAAAAATTACTTCAAACATGCTTAATGGATTTACTGGGCATTCTCTTTAACCGGCTCGGCATGGCTAGGTGGGTTAAGGCGTTTGACTCGTAATCTGAAGGTCGCGGGTTTGAATCCCCGTCACACCAAGCATGCTCACCCTTTTAGCCGTCGGAGCGTTATAATGTGACGGTCAATCCCACTATTCGTTGGTAAAAGAGTAGCCCAAGAGTTGGCGGTGGGTGGTGATAACTAGCTGCCTTCCCTCTAGTCTTACACTGCAAAATTAGGGACGGCTAGCGCAGATAGACCTCGAGTAGCTTTGTGCGAAATTAAAAATAAAATTCTCTTGGCATGTGATTTTGCCAGTTGCCTCCACAATCATGAGGCAGATTCAAAGCTTAAGAGTATTAGATTAGTCTTAAGTATCTCAACTTATTATTCCAACTACCAAAATAATTCTTACAAATAAGAATAAGCAAATTTATTATCTAGAAATTGAAGCTTTGCACTTTTTCAACGCTTAACCAACTTAATTAACCTTATTAAAGAATTAATAACTAATATTTTTTACATAAAGTGTACTAATACATAAACACCGCTAGTTTAATTGAAATGTAATTGAAAGCACGCATAAAACATTCCTCCCCTATACTCATTAAAGGGGACCTTTGTTTCTTTAGGGTTTGTTTGTTTTTGTTGTATGGAAGACCAGATAAAAGGCAGCTAACCAACTGTACCTACCGCCAAATCCTGCATTTTCTTTACTTGAGGGGATAGCGAGATTTGACTGTCATTCTTACAACACATCCATAGCATTAAAGCACGTTCCGCAGTCCGGACATGCTAACACACAACCTAAAGAAATGTTATTATACGTGCTTACTATCCACTTATTTTATCAACTTTACGTTTTTAATTGCTACGACATTGTCAGTTTTGTGATACCAGCTTACGTCTCTCCAGTCGTTGTTGTGCTCAATCAGGAATTTAGAACATACACAAAAACAATAAAACAGTTGTGAAAGTAAAGTAATGCAGTGTTCAACGTTTCAGTCAAACGAACACGATATAAATTTTTTGTTGTAATTTCAGATTTTCTGCATTTATTTCTTATTCAAGTTAATAGTTTCGTATAGTTTGTGTTTTTTTTCACTTTTATTTTGAACACAATTTCTGCTGCTTTGTTTCTCCAAAGACTTTTTTTTTTGCAGCATGGGTCCTTAGGAACGTTTAGACGAAAAGTTTACTTAATGAAAAACAAAGTTTCTAATTAAGCTTATCATGAGTATATAACTCTTGTTAAAGCTATACAAGTAGTTCAGTTCATTAGGCATTCTCACGCAGAAACAAGTCTACTTGAAATAATATAATTATTTATTGTTTCTTCCGCAGTCTTTAAGTTTGTGTATTTACTGGTGTCGTGAAAACGTTAATACACAGTTTTATCTATATACATTCACATTAAAACCATATTCATTGTAAAGATAAAAACTTTTTATTATTATTATTATTATTGTTCTTGAAACTTTGTTTGTGAAGAATACTTATCTGTTTTATTTATTCGCAATTTGCGAATCGCTGGCTCGAGTCCCTGCCCCCCTTTCAGCCCTGGGAGCGTTATAATGTTTCAGTCAATCCCATTATTAGTTGGTAAAAGAGTAACCCAAGAATTAGCGGTGGGTGGTAATTAATAACTGCCCTTCCTTTCATCTTTCACCGCTAAATTAGGGACGGGTAACGCAGATAGTCGTCGTGTAACTTAGCGCGAAATTCAAAACAAACCTAACAATACTTAATTTGGAATCTACTTTAATAAACTTCTTGTTATTGAAAGCCAACTAGTCACATTTAGTAAGAACATAACCTGACTGTCATGCCAAGCAGAAATATCCGTTATATTTGCATATTTGCATGTCGAATATAAATGTGTGATGTGGTTACTGTTTCGTCGACACACCAGTTTAAAAACAACAACAACAAACGATTATATCGAAATGAAGCTGTAACTGTCAAGAAGTGAGATATTTCCAGAGGTCACACCTGAAACATATTTTAAATATATGTATATCTATAGTAAAGGTATTGTTTAGCTACATTGTTTGATGTAACTTCATGACTTTTGTAGCTTACATTGTTCAAGACGGACTTTTATTGCATTGTTTAAAACTTAGATATCTTGTACTGTCTGACTTCGTCATTATTTGGTGTAACATTGTACTGTTTAAACCATGCATCCGTCATATGTGGTTACTCGGTACTAGGTATGATCAGTTGTGAATCTTTCATAGTTAAAGGAAGGATAAGCCATATAACTTAAATTATAATAAAGTACCAGGCACGATTAGTCATGTGCACATTGTCTATATGTAAATATATACGTATAAGTTGTGTATATAGTAAAGATTTGTATGACATATAATCTTGGTACGTGTAAAACTGTTTACAATACTGAAAATAACAAAAAATAGAACGTATAGAAATCGTTCTCATAGCATATAATTTCAGTTATTTCTTTCTATTACTTGTCTACAAACATATTTATAAATTCGTGCATATTTACGTTATAAGCTTGTATCTTTTTGTCTCTGTATGCAATGACGATTGTCTTGTATGTATACATACATCTCTCTCACCTAAAATAGAAATATATATATTTATGTTAAAGCCAACAAGATATAAGGCAGGAGCACGCTAGTGAATTTTTCTTTGCTATATCCAGATAAATATCGGAGGAACAGTTTTAGCTTCGAGCGGAGATCGATCGCCAACCAGCCCACTTGTCTGAGTATAAGATGTGGACGAACGTGGTAACAAGAACTAGGTATCTGGTATAATTTAACTTTTAGAGTAGTATTAACACAGAAACTAACTCACAGAACTTTCTTGGGCGTGAGTAATGATAGACGAAACAAATATTCCAGATTTCCTTCCTTTGTAATGTAAACTCCAGCGTTTCAGTTGTATTTCCACACAGAGCCGGATATTACGATTGAAAACGTACCGCCATGTTTGTATGATCATATTTTTGTGTAAATAATTGTGCTTCTACGTACAGTGAAAGACATGCGCCTGAATACAATGACTTCAAGATTTATAATAGCCTAAACTGTGCAGTGTGGTCTTCTCAGTACAACAACTACTAAAGAAGCCAGAGTTTGAATATATTCATAAAAAAATCATTGATTTATGCTTGCTAACAACGACTGTATCTGACCAGGCTTCTAACAGCACTTAAAAAAAACTGTTGGTAGCTTCAAATGTAAATAGGGAAAACGTTTCTTAGAGTTACTTTAACAGTAACAGGAGTTTACGATTCTTAATAAATGGGTTCCCAGTAACACTTTTTAGTCACTCGTTAAACTCAACTGTTAACTGATGGAAGAATTCCTAGGATTTTTTTTCAACAGTAATAATTAATTCTTAATAGATGAATTTCCAGCAACATTGTTATATCATGTTTACCATGCTTCAGGTAGCGTATGAGTTACGTAACACATTTTACGTAAACGTTTTCAATAAATACAAAAATTTTCCAAAGTTGGAGCAAATGTCTGTAATTTGGAAACAATACACGTATATTTTAGCACACATATAATTAAAAACAGTTCAAACAAAAGCAAGTATTATATGTAATACAGATAATCAGACGTCGTAATCCCATTAGTGTTAGAAATGGAAGGTCAGAGGCACATAAATACACACTGCAGTTCTCTCTTACAGTCATCATCAGTAATTAAATAAAGTCCGTTTTACGAGGGTTCTGCGAGAGAAAATCGAAAGCTAGACAATATAATTCATAAGATGTGTAAACAATCAGCAAATATGTAATTTAAAAATTCAGCCAGTAATTATAAGAATGATTGTTATGTAAGATGACGCCACACATTAGACTAATATTATACACTTAAACTACCGGCGTTTAAGGTTTATCTACTGCGATATAGTATGTTTAGAGAGTATTGAATGATCTAACGAAGTGGTTTAATAGACACGTTTACATCTATCGCATAAACGTTACTTTAGCTCTACGTTATTTTTGTGTAACCAACATTGTTATTTCATGGTGCATGTTACATTTCTTCAACAACTGAGATAGGCCAACCGTAATTCAAGATAAGATTTTACTAAACAATAGAATATTAGATGTTGAACACGTGAATACAAAAAAAAGAAAGTAAATAAATATTTTTGGTGAGTGTGTTAACATAAGAAATAATTGTTCTAACATTTCATCAGGGACCAGCATAGCCACGTGGTTAAGGCACTTCAATCGTAATCTGAGGGTCGCGGGTTCAAATCCCCGGCGTACCAAACACGCTCGCCCTTTCAACCGTGGGGGCGTTATAATTTGACGGTCAATGCCACTATTCGTTGGTAAAAGAGTAGTCCAAGAGTTGGCGGTGGGTGGTGATGACTAGTTGCCTTCCTTTTAGTTTTACACTGCTAAATTAGGGACGGCTGGCGCAAATAGCGCTCGTGTAAATTTGTGCGAAATTCAAACCATTTCATCACTTCAAACGTTAACAAATAAACAAAAATATCATACATTATATCTAATATTACCAATGTTCCTCTCGTAGTTGTAATCCAAATATTATTATATACATATATCATGTAACAACAAAGCGACTTAACAGCATGCACATGAGGCGGATATTTCTATCAGAATGTGTTTTCTTGAATACACACGGGTATCATTGAAAGTATAATAGGTGGCTTTGATATCGTACGTAAGGTAATTGTTAGAAAGATACGGATATTGTGTGTTATCATACACATTACACAAGCTATGTTCGGAACCTGTGAGTATTGAAATAATAATGTAACTTATACATTGTGTGCTCTCATTTGTGTCACAGGCTGTTTACTAAGAACATATACTTACTTAATACCTGTATAGTATTTCTCAATTACGTATATTTATGGATAGGGTCACTCATATAACATATTTCTAATGACTCAATGGTTAGCGTGACCAGCTATGAATCTGTGAGTCCAATGTTCATGTTTGTTTACCGAAAAAAGACAAGAAACAAACAAACCCACATTCTGGAACCATCGATACATTACAAGGTTGTTTCATTATTCTACCTGACAGGAGTAGCCCAAGAGTTGATGGCGGGTGCTGTTTATTAGCTACTCTCCCTATCAGTTCAAGACTAGACACATTCGACACAGATAGCTCTCAAGTTGCCTTGCACGAATATTCGAAAACAAACAAATTTTAAAATAATCTATTATTTCATAGTCGTTCCCTTATAAAAAAAATAATCCTATAAAATAGTCACTCATGAATAGAAAATGCTCGCGCAACGTTTATTCCTGTTTAAAGTCTAAAACAAGTAAAACATATTCCTGTTTAAAGTCTAAAACAAGTAAAACATATTGCTGTTTAAAGTCTAAAACAAGTAAAACATATTCCTGTTTAAAGTCTAAAACAAGTAAAACATATTGCTGTTTAACAGTTACTATATAATAAAAAGTAAGTGTACAGCATATGTATATAAATAACAATCAATCCCCTCAGTATAAATAATAACGTTTTGTTTGCTTGTTTTTAGATAAGGACAAAGCTACACAAAGGGCTATCCGGGCTATAGTGTTGTAAGTCTGCGGACATGCCGCTGTGCCACCGGGATGGAAGTAAAATAATTACGTAACACGACGTAAAGAAATCTTCAAACAACACAATTTTCAATTTTTACAGTTGGAGATGAATTTCAAGATTATTAGTTGAATAAATAACAAGACGTATATATATATATATATATATATATATATGGAAGGAATAAAATATAATAATATGAGGGAGAACTGTTCAACAGACAGTAAAGTACAGAAAAGAAAATGAATAAAAAGTATCTGCACTATATGAACTTTGACATTTTACGTTATGTGTGGAATCTCCACAGAATATTTACAACATACGTGGGAAGCAAGAGAGTTTCGCTGAAATTAAGTTTGTCTAGGATCAGTTCTATAAACCAGATGTCTAAAGGGAAGAGAAGGCTATGCGCTTCTCTGACGTCAAGCGACTGCGCGCATTACTATCCTCTTCTGGCTTTCACTACATTGACAAGTTTACTTCATTTATTAAGTTCTTAACTGAATAATGACATCTTAGAGTAAACTTTACGTATCACCGAGAGTACGATTATATTTTGTTTACAAAACAACCTTCTAGTTCAGAGTAAGTTGGGTGGGAACAGTTTAACTTAAGCGTGGTTTCTGTATAATTCTTTCTTCATCAACGAGAAAATCCTGCCTTGCTATTATCGGATTAATGGTGAATCATTTTACTAGTTCGTTTTGGTTTTTTTTGGCGATAAGTTTACTGCGATATATTATACGCGTAATTCTCGATTACATTGGTACACATAATAAGCACATTAAATAATTTGTGTTTTAACCACATCAAAAAATAACACGGTTAATTGGAAGAGCTTTACTCTTGTTTTCTGAGCATTAGAAGCTTAGATATTATTATTTTTTCAGCCACTGGAAACGGAAAGCAATTACGGTACTTCATTGATACGTTACTTGCACTGTGCAGTATTAAGGTAAACAGTTAGATTACCACATGCTTTCACCGTGTTGGGTGCCATACGTTCTTATTATTTATAATTTTATTTCAACGTGCTTGTTTCCACGCATTTTTTACTCAGTGGGGTTCACAAATTTTACTCAACAATGACAATTTCCATTCCTTGGTTACCATGTATTTTTACTGAGGAGAGTCAGTTTCAGTCTCTTAGTCACCAGGTGCTTTTACTCATCAAAGTCAATTTCCATCCTCGTTAAAAATATTTAAAATAAATAATATTGTGTTCTTAATTCTGGTTGGTTAATGACTTAGATAAAGTTACTAATAACTACAAATCACTTACTAACTTTATTTCCCGCTACTATAGTTCTTCATGAAATTGATGATATAAACTACGCTTTGACTGTTAATAATTCTGTCGTATTTTAACAGACAGAGCTAATTAGCTCTGGCAAGGAACAAAAAACGTATTGGCACTAGATACAGGGTGGCCCGTAAGTCCCTACCCATCCATATGTTATTATGTTACATTCAATTACGCATGTATTATAAATTTCTTTCTTTTTTTTCAGATAAATATGGTCGATGTAAGCCCATTTACACTTGAAAAGCGTATTGTGACAAGTACGCATAATATTATGCAGCGAGAATGAGGGACAGCACACAGATACACTGGATACATAAGATATATGGACGGGTAGGGACTTACGGGCCACCCTGTAGGGCAGATGTAATGTGGTTGACAAATTATTACACAGTCGTCTTTTAAAATTCACTCAGACATGTTTAAGGTGGGACAACTGTAAGTTTGCGGACTTATAACGATAAAATCCAGAATTCGACTCCCAGCAGTGGACACAACAGGGAACAAAATGTGGCTTTGCTCTGAAACAAGTTAAACATTTTAAAGCATATAGCTAAAAGAAAAAATTATATCCTTTTATTAAACACAAAAAATGTTCAAATTTATTCTTCACTTCAATTTTAGTTATCAGGTGTTTAATTAAGTGCAACACATTTCGCTATCTGAGTTCCTAAATGATTTCGTAGCATTAAACTCAACAGAGTCTAACCAGTATATATGTAAAAACGGCTGGTATGGGTTGAGAAAATATTTATGTAGAGAAGCGAACAACGTTTCGATCTTTTTCGGTCATCGTCAGGTCCGCAAAGAAAGAAAGAGGTAACTGACCGATAGCTGACAACATATTTGAAGGGGGTTGTGTAATTGAGTGTAGGAATGTAGAGAGTGTGCTTAGATGTTTGATTATATTTATTAATGTAGGTATAAAGGTGTTCCTTTGTACACGTGGTCAGTTATTGGTCAGTAACCTCTTTCTTTTTTTGTGAACCTGATGATGACCGAAGAAGGTTGAAACGTTATTCGCTCCTCTACATAAATATTTTCTCAAGCCATACAAGCCGTTTTTAAATATATATTGTTCTCTACAAGTGGGTTTTACAAGTCTTACCAGTGTTTTTAATACATATACAACCTATTTCACTATCTAACACAATAGATTACTACGTACTGTATAACTTACACTCGTGTTTTACTTGTTAGATATTCTTCATTCTGTATGACTTTCATTCTCCTCGTTAAAAGGCGGGTTCACTACTTAGGAATTATTTTAACGTTTTCATTCTGAAGCAGTTTCGTCATCTTGTTTGTTTGTTTTGAAATTTCGCACAAAGCTACTCGAGGGCTATCTGTGCTAGCCGTCCCTAATTTAGCAGTGTAAGACTAGAGGGAAGGCAGCTAGTCATCACCACCCACCGCCAACTGTTGGGCTACTCTTTTACCAACGAATAGTGGGTTTGACCGTCACATTATAACGCCCCCACGGCTGAAAGGGCGAGCATGTTTGGCGCGACGCGGATGCGAACCCGCGACCCTCAGATTACGAGTCGCATGCCTTAACGCGCTTGGCCATGCCGGGCCATTTCGTCATCTAAGAGGCATTTCAAAATTTAGTTGCAAAGTATTATTATTGTACACAAGACAAGTTAATTCATTAGGCATTTCCACCATACACTGGCATTAAAGTTTTAGTTGGCATATTTTTTACTATGAACAAAAAAAATAAATCGTTATATTAATTATCAGTTATGTTTATGTGCGAAATGTTTTGCTTCACAAATTTCTACAGAATTGACGTATCTGTTGCCACGAGTGTTGTTGTTGTTTGCTAAGCATTTTACTTTATCAGTTGCCCAAATTTCAACATATTTTGACCCAAGAAAACTTTGGTCCTGTGTTTTATAAGTAGCTAAAATATAATTTGTAGACTATTACTGAATGTACGAAGTATTGTTTTCCTTTAGAAAAACCATAACTGACTAAAATATAATTCAGTAGCATATAACCACTTCTAGGTTGGGAATGTCAAGAATTAATTGTTCTTATAATCTTTATTTGTCATAGTAATGGTTACGCCCATGCTTAACGATCAGTACTACAGTATGCTCTATAGAGCTCTCTCAATGGAGCTCTGGAGAGTGTTTCCAGTTTTACCATTGAGATGTTTCTCAGCCGAGCCACTATGTATAGTGAATTAGTTACTGGAGATTTTATTCTAGACTCATTTTACAGGACAGAAACATATACTATCACACTAATTTTCTCATTAAAGTTGGTGCACGAAGGTTTATCATACATCAAGGTAAAATCATTCCTTACGTTACCTGTTAAAATTATGAAATCGCCAAGAATTTGGAGTACTATTTCTAATTATATTCCGACTAACACACATACACATTTTTTCTGACATTTGACTCAGTACACAGTGTATTAGAGAAGCACACTTACAATTGCACTCTCTGCAGCGCTAACCATGCTATTTCCACATATGATGACATTCGTCAATGAACACGTAACAGAACCTGGATTCTTTATAAAGAGATCTTATCAACAATGTCTTTGTTATTTAGATGGATCCTGACATCAATCTACTCTCGCTTGTTAACGATATGAGAAAATTCCTTTATAATCGTAAACAATATTAACGTTCAAATTTTTTTAACGTTTTGTGATGTGATGTGAATTTATTAACTTAAAATGACAACCTTACAACATCGATTTTCTCCAGACAAGATACAAAGATGTTTGTCCTGGTAGTTTGTTGTAAAACGTGACAAGTGCTCTTTCAGCATCTCTCGATGCTTGAAATTTATACTGTACAGAGATTGAGCAAATTATATTGGAGATTCACCCCGACGTCACTGTGTGTGTCGCCACGTCCAGTCATGTTCTGCCTAACGACAATTATCTTGAAAATAATCCTGCATCATAACTTCTGTTGCAAAAGGTTTTATTGTAAAGTTGTCATGGCCAAATCATACTTTTCTTTCTGTAGGCTTTTACAAATATGAGGGTTTTCCAGCACCATTTTTAACTGTCCTTGACACATGATTTCCTGACTTGAATGTTCAAAAGCTTTCTAATATATCGTATTCAGTCTTCTTTGTCACATCCGAGGAACTGCAGGAGTACAAATTTAAGCGACAGATTTTGAAATATCGTCAAAAATATTTACTATTTTCTTTAATTACTTCTCTTATCCGTGTTGTACTAGCAAATACGTACACACATAAAACATATACCAAAAGGACATAATATTAAATGTAAACGTTGTGAAAGATTATACGTTGTTATACCTACCTGAAATCTCCTAACTTGGTTTGAGCAATATGTACTTAAGATTAAAACACACGCAACAAACTATCTTCAGACAAAATAAAAAATACAGAAATACCACATTTTACGTAATGAGTAAATCAACACATATTATATTATGACGGCAGACGGTGTATTTTACTTTAAAGGCCCGGCATGGCCAAGCGTGTTAAGGCGTGCGACTCGTAATCTGAGGGTCGCGGCTTCGAACCCCCGTCGCGCTAAACATGCTCGCCCTTTCAGCCGTGGGGGCTTTATAAAGTGACGGTCAATCCCACTATTCGTTGGTAAAAGAGTAGCCCAAGAGTTGGCGGTGGGTGGTGATGACTAGCTGCCTTCCCTCTAGTCTTACACTGCTAAATTAGGGACGGCTAGCACAGATAGCCCTTGTGTAGCTTTGTGCGAAATTCAAAACAAACAAACAAATTATATTATGTTGTATATTTTTTTAAAAGCAAGTTTGTCCTAATATGGTTGATTGTGAAATTTCCATAAACTCTAATGTGAAACAGAATGTTTTATTTATATTTTAAGATTGAAGAAGTTATTTTTTCTTAAATTACATTATGTTTATTTTCCTTAATTATCCAGTTGTTGAATTTTGAGCTTTAATGTTTTTACTAACAATTTCTCCTCTTGAGATTCATGGCCAGGTGGTTAAGGCAATCGACTCCTAATCCGAGAGTCGCGGCTTCGAATCCCCATCACGCCAAACATGCTCGCCCTTTCAGCCGTGGGGGCGTTATAATGTGACATTATTTGTTGATAAAAGTTTGTAGGAATGACTAACTGCCTCTCTTCTAGTCTTAAACTGCAAGATTAGGGACTGCTCGCGCAATTAGATCCTCGTGTAGCTTAGCGCGAAGTTCAAACCTCTTGAGATTTAAATATGCATTTCTTATATTAAACAATTTATTATTTTGTTATATTTGTTTTTTGCATCTTATTACAATATTTATTTGTATTTTGATTTTTGCATATCATGTTCACGGCATATATTTTACATTTTAAACTTTATGTCCCATATTTTTCAAAATAATGTTTAGTTGTTCGTCTCTCCATTTAGGTGATGTGTTCGTTTTACTATACATTTGATTATAATTATCTATTATCCTGTCTACCGAATTCTATTGTTTGTTCTTTGTGTTTGTATTTCTTGCCTGGATCTTATGTTATGCATTTGATTGCGTAATTTTATCTCATGTAGTGTGCTATAGTATTACTTAATTTCTGTTTTCTCATTGTACTTGCATGTTATATTACACGTGTGATTACACTGCACAACAAAGGTTTTGCTTATTGAACACTGTTGGATGTTCCTTATAGATTTTTGGCTGCTGATCACGAAAATCACATCCAATTTTGCCCATCACGTACCGTTTCATCGAAATCTTCAGTTTCGCCAGGACATTGCAACAATGGAAATACGATATCAGGGCAACTGGAATCCGTCAATGCTTGCTGACTACTGTTGGATACTGCAATGTGATGCACCGGACATTAAATACAAACGAAAATCAGGAGAAAAATACTTTTAATTATGTTGAACTTAATAGCGTATTAGAAACATAAACGCAATTAAATATGTTATTGCCGGTAAACAGTTAACTGTCTATTTCTCAGAGTTCCTACGTGATGAAGCAAAATCAAAACTATATTTGTGCATACCCACCAGGTACCTGTCACAATCAGCAAAAACTTTTCAGGAAGCAAAACTTTTTAAAAAATTGTTGTGCAGTGTTATGTGATATTTTACCTGTTATATTTTAATATGTTTATTTGTTACCCTGAACCCTTGAATTTACCTTGTTCTGATGTAGTCTCTGTAGCAATAACCAGGCTGCTCGCACATACGATGACTTTTATCAAAACCCAAAGTTACGTTGGAAAGAGACCAAATAAGACCATATCGCTCCCCCCTTCAGTGGGAAAATGGCATTCTGCGGACTTACAACCCTAGAAACCGGTTTTCGATACCCTATGCGGTTAGAACACAGATGGTCCAACGTATAGCTTTGTAATTAAACTCCAACCAAACAAAGTGTAAGGTAGAATAAAGCTGAGTAAGTGACTGACTATTTGTTGCGAGGAAGGATTACATATGAATATTGATAACTGAACACAATACATTATAAATACGTCCTTCGCTATTTGTTTATTAGTCTTGTGTTCTTATTTTTCTTGGATGAATGAATCCTTGAAACACCTGAACAAGGCATAAAGAATGTATATTTACAATAGATCATTTATCATTATTGTACATTATTAGCACAGATATCTCTGAAGGAACTATTGCCTTAAGTTGTGTTTTGATTATTTCTTTTCTAAAATAAATGTTGAAATGAAATCGTATCTTAGGTGGGAAATTAGGAGAAAGTGCAACTTCGAAAATAACATTTTAATTGAATTGGAACCTCTTGTAATTTGTATTATTCGGTGGTTGCGTGCTCTAATCCAAAAATAGCACACGTATTTTATACATGTTGCACTACATTGAGTATTTTTCTTCGCATGTCTTTATCTGGTTGGAATACTTCATTTATAGAACTGACCAAAAACAACAAAACAAGAGAGTAAATGACAGAGGAAAGACCAGTAATGATAAGTTGAATTAGCTGGAAGTTCGTGTTTTTTTGTTTTTTTTTCATATATTGTTAGGAAACCTGTAACCAATAAACTCGTGGAATTTCCAGAAATAAATAAATAAATAGTTTTAAAAGTGTTTAGAAAAAAATTCTACACTATTTGTCAACATTAATAAAATGCATACAAACGGTATACAAAGATTGGAAAAAGTTTGCATAAATAGAATGTTTGAGTAGAAAATTTAAAAAACAGGTTTCATACAGTCATTCAGTAAAAACATAGATCAGATGTTCACAACAAATGCAATTTTTATCACATGTTCCCTAAATAGACAAATATTAGGTTTTATGTGTGGATCTATACGTGCACTTCAAACCAACTTAAGGTTTACAAACATAGCACTGGCAGAGCCTTACTCATGCTGCCAATGTCAACAAAGGGATTCCAAGAAACTCTTTTAATTAATACTGCAAGCAAAGCTGCACATGCACAACTCCAGGGCTGTATTGATCAGACAGCAGCTCCTCAATGATGTTACCAAGTTGCTGGCTGTTTACCTTCTCTGAAGACGATATATTTTCTCATTCTTGAAAACACCCCTACAAGAAGACTGCAATTTGTCCGTCGTCATGGTTACTAAATAGCCGAGTTTTTTTTATTCTTATTCTTCTATTTTCTTCTTTCTATTCGCAAGTTCTCTCTTTCATTGATTGAACTGTTTTAGTCTAACTTTTACATAAATTCAACACGAACTAGTTTTCAGCATTCCAAAAAGGGTTCAGTTTTATAAGGATTATGTTTTTTAATTGTAATTTAGCCTTTTCAACAAGACATGTTTGACATCTTTCGATTACTTTCAAACCGGTACATATGTGTATATGGACACAGAAATGAGATTTGAAACACACATTCGCACCACCGAAAGCTGACCTTCATCGCAGTGTGGTTACACATAATAATTCAAGAAAATATTAGCGTATTTATTTTAAGTATGAAATCTAGTGACTGAGATTATTTTATGAACAAAAGTATGGTATTATCTCAAGATGTGGTCAAGTTTCTAAATTTAAAATATGTTCCTGCATACTCCTACTTATAAAAAGATGAAATCAAAGTTTGCAACATCAGGAGCAAATAAAATTACTATAACTAGTTTATTTTCATTAAGTTAAATAATATGAATTTCATAAATGAAACCCAATACAACTGACCGTAATTTGAACTGAAAGCTACATGAGTGCTATCTGCGTTAACTGTTCTTAATTTAGCACTGTAAGATTAAAGGGAATGCAGTCAGTTATCACCACCAACCGTCAACTCTTGGGCTACTCTTTTACCAACGAATAATGAGATTGAGCGTTACATTATAACGTCCCCACTGCTGAAAGGGCGAGCATGTTGGTGCGACGACGATTTGAACCCGTAACCCTAGGATTACGAGTCGAGCGCCTTATCCACCTGGCCATGCCGGGCCTGAAATGAAATTGAAAGCGAGGTGATAATAGTATTTCAAGCACATTGTATTCGCTATATTCATTGATGACGACGCGTTTTGCTCAATCCAGAGCTCGTCGGGCCATCCGGGATACAACAAACACATCAGTGGTCGGAACATTATTTATATAAGCCATTTATTACAATAACAATTGTTATAGTGTGAACTTATTTTCACAAGATAGCGAAGCATGATTATAATTAAGTATACTTTTCCTTAGATAATAAGTAGTAGACCTATAATATTTGTATATATCACCTTCTGTACAAAGTCCTTAGGGTTTTCAAGAATCAGAATAATGTAATACAATAGTCGACTACAGTAGGCCCAGTACTAATGAGAACTATAATTAATTATAATTATGATTAGCCAGCTGATAAAAGGCGTGAAGACTATAACAATAAAATGTATTTAACATTAAAAACAGACAAAATGCGATTAAAAATCATATTATGATACGCATTTTATAGCTCGTTATTCAAGGTTTGTTTGTTTTTGAATATCAGCAAAGCTACTGGAGGGCTATCTGCGTTAGCCGTCCCTTATTTACTAGTGTAAGACTAGAGGGAAAACAGCTAGTCATCACTACCCACTGCCAACTTTCAGGTTACTCTTTTATCAACGAATTGGCCACAACATTATAACGCCCTAACGATTAAAAGACCGAGCATGTTTGGAACGGGATTCGAACCCGCGACCCTCAGATTATGAGTCGAACGCCTTAATCCATCTGGCCATGCCGGCCCTTAGCTAAGATTGTCATGAAGAAGAATATATATATATAATGTGAAGGCCAGCCTACCTCTATATTTCTAAAACACACACACACACACACTAGAATCATCTATTGGTGTTTTCTCGAAGGCCTTATGTGTGGGGATCTAAGTGACCGTTTACAGTTACACACGGCAGAATCGTTTTCTAGATATGTTTACAAAACATTAGTTTCCAAAATAAAAGCCACTTTTTTTTCAGAAAAGAATTTTTAAGTTTACTTAATGATCAATTTTATAGACGAGAATACTTAAGACAGTGTAAATACCTGAAACACTGTGAGAAAAATGTTTATATATAAAACTATGGATAATCTGATTTCAATCAGATGACCATCTGTAAACATCAGAGAAATCTACTCACGCCATTCCAAACTGCTCCCCTCTAGTACAGCGGTAAGTCTCCGGAATTACAACGCTAAAATCAGGGGTTCGATTCCCTTCGGTGGGCTCAGCAGACAGCACTATCTGACCTTGTTATAAGGAAAAACACACACACATTCTAAACTAAAATTACCTAAAAATTACTTTCTGCCCTCTTTCCATAAGACTCTGATCAATACTTTGATTTTCGCACAGCTTAACTTATTTTGACTATTTAATATACGTTTCATCTAATGCTATATTATAGTTGTTGTAAATTTGCTGTATATTACCATGAAGTAACAGTGATAATTACGGAAGTATTTTACGGAGTATGAGAATCAACTGAGAATTTGTAAAGTAACTGGAATATCTTTATTATTTATTTCATCCAAAATTTATCCATATCTGTTTTTAGAAACATTTTATGTTGTTTTGTCAAGTGTTTTATATTGAGGATAAGGAGTGGAATTTTTAATAGTTGTTTATTTATAAAGTGTTTTGAATTTCACGCAAGAAAAATAATGGCAGTTATAAACAAGGGACTAATGGAAACATAATATTATCCTGTCTCAGATGATGGAATTAGTCAAATAATTAATTAATACAGTTATATAAATGAAAACAATAGAACACAGAATGTCACGCTGAGTTAGACCATAGTAATTAGTAGAATGTCGGAGATATTATAAACATCAGACGTACAAAGTATGTTTTCAGTCAATAGTCATGAAACACGTAATATGAAAACAACACTAATGAGCTATAATGATAGACTGCCATAAATTCGTAGATCAGTATTGTCCATAAGAAACAATGAGAGCAATATAATTGGTGACCAGTTCAGTAAGACAAGATAAGAATCAAAGCTCGTTAGTCCTACCATAAATTCTTAGATCAATGTTGTCCGTAAGAAACAATTAGAGCAGTATAATTGGTGACCAGTTCAGTAAGACAGGATAAGAATCAAAGCTCGTTAGTCCTACTATAAATTCTTAGATCAGTGTTGTCCGTAAGAAACGACTGAAGCGATAAGTGCTGTTCAATTCAGAGTGAAACAGGACAGGATAAGAATCAAAGCTTATGAGGCACTTGATGAGGCTTTTTATATCATAATACTGAGACGTACCTCATATTGTTGGTTCGAGTATAGAAACAATGTACTGTGTATGATAATTTAAATTATACATCTTAATATTGCTTGTATAATAACACTGGGGAACACTCATTTTGTTGCATTTAAAAAAGACCTTTCTGTAGTCAATTTGAGTGTGTTGATTTCAAATCTGAAGTCGGTTTTTGTCTGCAAGCTACAGATTTTATGCAATTTGACATTTTTATTTATTTTTTAATGTTTCGTTATTATAGGAAATTATAGGAATAGCTTATCAATTTGTTTGTGTATTTTATTCAGGTAGGAATTTGCGTTTGTAACTTTTGCGTTTGTACACTTCATCTGGACAATCTCGTTTAATGCTCCAGCAGTAGTCAGCCATCATACTTTTGTCCCAGCGCCCTTGGTAGCGTTCTTCTATGACCTTTAGGTCTTGGTGGAATCGTTCTCCTTGTTCGTCACTCACAGCCCCCAGGTTGTCAGGGAACTTTTCAAGGTGGCTGTTCAAAAAATGGACGTGAAAATGCTTATACATGGTTTACGCAAGTTCACATTTGTACAATTTCATTAACCTCAAATTGCATACAAACTAGAGCTTGTAGAGAAAAACTAATTTCAGATTTGAAATCAGCGCCTAAAACTCCTTCAGAATCAGTTAAAATATCCAATGCAACTCAAAGTTACTGAAAAAGTGTTCCCCAGTGTAATCAGTTGTCGTTATTTACTGACGTCCGGGTCCGTCCAAATGGATTTATTATTAGAAAATGTAAATTTTATGCCACCTTTTATAGCGCAAAGCTAGACATTTGATTATCTGTTCACTGACCATCGCGAGAAATCGAACGCTGATTTTGATATTAAAAGTTCGTTAAATTATCGCTAACTCGATGCCTAACTTGTCGGAAATGAACGACATCTAAACGAAAACATTTTGTGCCTATGGTTTGCTTTGCAATGCTAATCTATTTGGCAATTTTGTTGTAAAAAATATGTATTTATATAGATATATAGACAGTATAAAATTTTACGTTCCCCCCATTTTATTTATTTCTAAATTGTTTTTAAATTTGTAAGTATTTTAATAATTCATAATGCATATTTTTTATCAGAACTGTTTGTATTATATAACATCACATTCTCAAGAATAAACTAAGCCCATGTATACGAATCGAACTACAACACTAACAACTATGATTAATATCTACTGTGTTAGCTGCTTTTCTATTTTGTGTAACTGTTTAATTATGAAAGACTGCACACCAAAAGCCCACCAAAACAGAATGCATGCAACAGAGTAATTTACCTTTCATAATATACTATTTTAGGATGTGTGAAGTTTAAATAAGTTACTATTGTTTTTGTCAGGATAATTCAAGCATATTCCAAAATCAAAATATCAATAATTTCTTTTTTGCCGATAAAGTATAAAATTCTACTCACTATATTGAGCAAATTTTAGAAAGAACATGTTTCTTGCATTTCAAAGCAACCAAGCAGAAACCGTCTTTGTTCGATGGAGAGATTTATAAAAAAGTATTTAAAGAATTGTTTAGAATCTTCACATATGTAAGATTCCGCACTAACCCGTACTTACAACACTGACACAGAAGTAAATTCGTAGTGTTCTTTTAGTTTTCTTATTTGCAAAGCACACAGGGCCCATGATGTATTGATAGAGAAAAAGTATAAAACTCTTAACAAAACATTGCCACGTGTTTGTCCACTGAGGTGAATGTTTCAGCCATTAGAGGTCGCAATCAATAGAACGTTTGTTTTGTTTTCAATTTCGCGCAAAGCTACTCGAGGGCTATCTGCGTTAGCCGTCCCTAATTTCGCAATGTAAGACTAGAGGGAAGGCAGATAGTCATAACCACCCACCGCCAACTGTTGGGCTACTTTTACCAACGAATAATGGGATTGACCGTCACTTATAACGCCCCCACGGCTGAAAGGGTGAGCAGGTTTGGTGTGACGGGGATTCGAACTTACGACCCTCGGATTACGAGTCGAGTGCCTTAACCACCTGGCGATGCCGGGCTCAATCAATAGAAGTTAACAAAAAATAACATTTTTTGTATTCAGATTTATAGATTTTCTTATCACCCTCAATCAGAATATTTACTAAAACGACAATAAACGAAGGCTTCAAAATTATCGAGGTGAGAGGAACAAATAATTTATACATTTTTTCCCTTTACTTCACCATTGTGAAAATTCATAAAAATAAATGTAAGATCTTGTATTGATATTTGTTACCACGAGGCTACACAATGAACTATCTGAGCTTTGTTCACTACAGGGAATATAACCTTATTCTTATTTTGTAAATCCATAAGCTAACTGTCGACCGACCAAGGGGTAGGATATAAAAGAAAGATGTAAATACTAACGGTCATGTTTGTTTTATATAAAAGCCACATTGAGTCATCCACAGTGGGAAAACAAACCCATCATTTTAGCGCTATAAGTTTTAACGTTTTCCCACTGGAAATCAAACAGCAGTCATTACTATTGTGTTATATGTAAATTGTTTTGTTCTTTTCTTTATCGGTGAGGGGAAAGTGAGGGTTTGAGCCAATAATTCCAACGTTTCCTCGCACTATTTAGTAGAGATCCTTCGTGATTGATTAATTAATTAATTGTTTGTTTGTTTGTTTGTTTTGTCGTTATAAATTGTAGTCTTATTTCCATGTATAACAATAGACAATCTTCAAATTGTATACTTTGGAGGTTACTTTGCCATCTATCGGAGATTTAAATAAGTGTAGATTTAATTTTTTTTTTCTGTGTGGAAGTAGAAGAAAATGAAAACAAATCAAAACACACTTACTGACACAAGTAAAATAAAGCAAAACAACAGTCCATCCTTTTCTATTATCAGCCTTACTTAAGAAAACCCAATTTCACAGCCTCTCCCTTCTCCCACATTGAGACATTTTTTACTTATTTTCTAACGAATCTCAAAGCAAAGGTTTTTTTACCTGTAAAAAATAAATATCTAAATAACGTGGGGTTACTTGTAATGTTATTTTCAACTTACCAACTCCAATTAAGAGGTTCAACTTTTTCTGCGCGAGGAGCGCATTCAAATTTGATTAGTTACCATGCTAGGCTGTGGATTTGTTTTTTCGTGGTTCTAGCCCCATTACCACATAAAAACAAAAACGTACTTTGTCTTTACGAGTCATGTGTACGTTATATCAGTGATGGGATAATTATGCTACTCGAATACAGTATCCCGCAAATTAGTGATTTTGATCAACGACTTTTCCCCTAGTTTTCAAATTAGCGAAAGTAATCCTCGAAAAATTTTGTATGAAATCCTTCAAACTATAACAACTTAGTTTTTAGAGCACACCATGCCGAACTTTGGTGTTTCTTTAGAGCACAACATGTCGAACTCTGGTGGTTTCTAGAGCACACTGTCAAATCTCGGTGTTTCTTTAGAGCACAACATGTCGAACTTTGGTGGTTTCTAGAGCACACTGTCGAATCTCGGTGTTTTGTTAGAGCACATGTCGAACTTTAGTGCTTTCTAAAGCACAGCATGCCAAATCTCGGGTTTTTTTTTAGAGCGCAGTATGTCTAACCTTGGTGTTTTCAGAGCACACCATGTCAAATCTCGGTGTTTTGTTGCTGACTACCATCAACCTTTAGCTCCGTTTCTTCACCAAACCAACTTCAGCATTATACTCGCTGTCAGGGCTGAAAATAATAGTATCCCATTAATACAACGTGTTTGAGAATAAATGATTTCGGGTTGGGTCAAACAGCTTATCTAATAGGACAAGTGGGTCTATATCTAGACCGTTCACAGCTTTAAAATGCATTCACTTGTGTTATGAACACTTCTCACAAACCTTTTTGTTACTCAGTCATTTCTGTTCCATCAGTGCAAACATTAATAAATAAATATATACAGGCCATTAACCTATCAATTTTCTTACCTTTATAGGTTACCATAAAAGGCTTGTCAGTCCAAATCTGGAAACAATCAAGCATTTCTTTGTTTTTCATGTTTTTGTCGTTAAACGTAAAGCTATAAAATGGGCTGTCCTCCGTGTGGCTAACCGTAAGTATCGAAACACAATTTCTTATTTCTTAGCGTTATAGCCCTTAAGACTAACCTTTCAGTTATTGATGTAAAAGAAAAACCGCAACAATTATCAAAAACAATGTTCGCCAAGTTCTCTTTTTAATACATTTGAAAAAGTAAGGAGTGTTATAATGTGACGGTCAATCCCACTATTCGTTGGTAAAAGAGTAGCCCAAGAGTTGTCGGTGGGTGGTGCTGAATAGGTGCCTTCCCTCTAGCCTTACAGTACTAAATTAGAGACGGCTAGCGCAGATAGCCCTCATGTAGCTTTGCGCGAAATTTAAAAACATACAAACTGAAAGTCACTGCTGGCGACAATTAAAAAAATACATAAGAACCGAAAATTTGCTCCTATTTTTGGTGTCTTTTTATGAATCGAAAAATCTAGTTAAAGTGATTAAAGTTGTGCCTAGGAAATGTCAGTCGCTGTGGTGAAGTTAATATTTTCTTTTATTAAACAGTTTCTGCTCAGTTTTAATTATGTGCTTTTCATTCCGCCATAACGCTGGTCCTGACACATATCTACAGTAACGAAAGAGTTATATTTGTTTTATTTAAGCTTTTTGTATGCCTATAGTCATAAAAAAATATTAATAAAATTAACCATTTTTCTCAACTTTTGTGTCTACTAATAATGTTTCTTTGCTTTTATGAAATGTTATCACAAAGTAACTGTTTATTTAAGCTAATCCCTAAAATGTACAAAACTGTTAGAACAAAGTTAATATTTCAGGTTATTTTTAAAAGAACAATGGGAGTTAAATTACAGGTAAACATTAAAAGTTTATTAACCTTCATACAACAGAAACACAGTAGAAGTGCACGAGTTCAACAAACAGTTAATACTTTTGATTTAATTAACTTCAGAGAGTCTTCCCGGTAATGTTTAATCAAAGTGTGCTTTGGGATTTTACTCCAAATGCCCTTAATGCACGCCCTGAAGATTTTAGACGTAACTTTTGATTTATCAAATTCCAAATCTGCTCAACGGGTTTGAGCTCGGTGTTCTGTGGGGTCATTGCATCATTTGAGTTATGCCAGCAATTTATCAGAGAGTACAACCAGCATCAAGTAGAGCTTTTATGCGTGCTCTTTGGTGCATTGATAATTCTCTACGCTTTTTAAGCTGTAATATGACTTAATGTTAAATACTGCCTTTATCAAGGTTTATTTGTAAAGTGCTATTAAAACTGACTAGCTGGGGTACCCGTACCCTGGACGGAACTTATGTAAATTCATGATTATTGAAAGATTATATTAGGACATAAAGTGTTTATTCCTTTATATATAATTTAAAACCCCAAAACGCGCATAAAAAGAAGCAAAACACAAAATGTGAAACCGTAAATTTGCATGTATCTCCTCTTGGATCCAAGAAACGTTCAAGCCAATTTTAGAGAAGATCCATCAACAGGGGCGAAAAAATGGTTAAAAAACCGCAAAATTCAAAATTCATGGATCTAATGAACCTCTATCAACTTTGGTGAAAATCCATCCACGCCCTGCGAAGTATTTAAGTAGGCATACAAGCAGATCTAATGCACTTTCGCCATCTATATAAATATAATTGTAGTGTCTCGAATAGCTTTGTGCGAAATTCAAAAAACAAACAAGCAAACTCAGGCTATCTGTGCTAGCCGTCCCTAATTTAGCAGTGTAAAACTAGAGGGAAGGCAGCTAGTCATCACTACCCACCGCCAACTCTTGGGCTACTTTTTTACCAACGAATAGTGGGATTGACTGTCACATTATAACGCCCCCACGGCTGAAAGGGCGAGCATGTTTGGCGCGACGGGAATGCGAACCCGCGACCCTCAGATTACGAGTCGCACGCCTTAACACGCTTGGCCATGCCAGGCGCTGCACCCTGAGAATGGAGAAAAGTTCTCCGTGACTTGAAATGGAAGCAAAACGGGAAAATCGTGACCCAATTGCTAATCTACATCCACACAGGATGAAAATTTCGCGAAGTTGGGGATTGTACATTGCATAATAAAAATGTTTTCCATTATCATATAAGAAGGATTTCCATTATAGTATGATTTCTTCTAACATATACTGGTATCGTATACTAGCTTCTTGTGATATAGGTAAGATATTGCATGGAGTACCATGACATTTATTTTAGACCCTAAAATTAATCAGTGTGTTTATTCAAGCAAAACCCTTATTACATGCCTTTGCTACAAATGCATGGGAATTCTAAAGAATGATAAGTATTCTCACCCTGACTCATTTAATTGTGAACAAGGATCAGTGACGTATTACCATAGAATTCGCTCCATAAATTGAAAAGAGAAACAAAAATTATTTTGTTCTAACATTTTTGCACAGTAGTGTATAGAAATCTATTTTCTATAACTATCTTAGTGAAACTGTCAAATAACAATATCTCAATAAAACTACTACAATGTACACAAGATGGCAGCACATTCTCTTATCAAAAACACTTCTTGCCTACCTAGCTAAGAAATACAGAAAGTAATGGTTCGTTTATTATTAAACTCTTAAGTTACAAAGTTGATGTGTCCAATACGGGTATAAAAAAGTAAAAGTTGAAACTAGCCTAGTTAATATGCTCACTTCATTCACTGGTTTCTTTAATGCTACACTTTATCGGTAATCCTCAAGATTCACTAATAGTAGAAACAAAAAGAAAACAAATTAACCAACATGAAACATCACATTAATAGTGTAAAGCGCTATTGATCTAAATCCTGAACCGAACTGAACATTGACTTTTCCGTTAAATCATCAGAAGTTATAAGGTGACCATCTTTCTGGTTCCTTGTTGTTTTAGTTTTTAAGCTATAGTTTTGTCTGTATTTAGTTTTAAAGTTGTTGCGTGCATCTATAATGTAAAAATATAATTTTTTACTGCATGAACTTGTAACAATGAACCAAGAGTTAGTCCGGTGCAGTTTCACTTGCAAGTTTTTTCTACGTTAATAAAATAATGTAAATTGATTTGCCACTGCCAACATGTTACTGCATGATTTTGATGTTGTAATATTAATTTCATGTTAGTCTTAGAAATGTTTAAAACAAGGATAGATTATAAATATACAATATTCTGTGAAGCGAAAAGTTAGTAGTGATAAAAACATGTTATCATTCTCTTTGCACAAGTGTGTGTGTGTGTGTGTGTGTTTTTCTTGCAGCAAAGCCATATCGGGCTATCTGTTGACTTTACAAAAGTAGGTTGACTGTATATTAATCCCAGTGATATTGTAAATTTAGGCCTAACTACTTTTTGACAATTTAAAACTTGTAGAAACGTTTAAAGGAGGAAATATATTTTGTTTCATTAAGCATACTTAACGGTGAATTATTTTTTAAGATTATTTTAAATGACCCACAAAGACAGAACTACGTTACAATAATGTCACATTGTTAGATCAGTAACATACGACCTAATTTAACATTAATTAATGTTAAATTTGGCTGTTGAATATCGGGTTAAAAAGTTTATTCTTAGGAAAGTTCTGTTAATGTTCAGCTGATTAACTGTATTTAAATTCATTGTTACATAAAGTCTTTTCTAATTGTTGTGTATTCTGCTAGATACATTTTGTTATAATTATATTTTCTTTTTTTTTATAAGAAAGTAAAATAAAACAAATTGATATCACAGAATGGCCTATAATGCTGTCAAGAAACTAATCAACAGAAAATTGTTAGAATATTTGAAATTAAATACCTATAGTATTCTCTTTTACCCGGTTAAGAACATAACATCTCTGTGAAAATATATTTGAAATTTACTAAGTAGCTATAATATCATTGCCATTTTAAAGAAGATTCATTTCGATATGCAAGCTCAAACCATAGTGGTCGTTCCTATGTATACAGACTAAACGTTTCTTTTCGAGTGACACTGCAACACTTCTGCAGATCGGTTTGAATTTCGCGTAAAGATACACGAGTGCTATCTCCCCTAGCCGTCTAGAGGGGAGTCAAGTAGCCATTTCTACCCACTTCTAACTCTTGGACTACTCTTTTACCAACCGAAACATTACAACGCCCCCACGGCTGAAAGAATGAGCATGGTTGGCGTGACGGAGATTCGAACCCGCGCCCCTCGGATTATGAGTCGAGCGCCTTAACCACCTGCCATGCCGGGCCATTTCTGCAGAAGTCAATAACTAATAAGAAATATATTAATAATTACAATAGGAAAGCAACAAAGCATCTTGTTCGTCTAATAAAGTATATATTAAAGAGAAAGAAGAGCAAATAGCTTCAGTAAATTATAGACTTAATTATATGTTGAAGTTTGTTTACAACAACAAAAAGAAGGTATCAATACGAAAACTGTTTCCTTTCAATTCAAGCAGACTTGACAGTGACAATTCACATCTTACCTCAAGATCATCTTCTAGGTCATAACTACCATATAAGCTATAGTATTTCAGCAATAAAAAGAAAAAAATGGACAAAAATAGTTCATCATTTAAATTTAAAAAGATTTTATCGACTCATTAAAGTGTTTAGCTTCAGATATTCATTAACTAAAAAATTATAAAGTCCAACGGGAAGTTCCGAAAGAGTAATTTTGGAAACTTTTAACAGAAACAACAAAAAAGTACGTTCTTTATTTAACACACGTCATTGGGCAAAGAATGTATGCAACTTGACGCAAGCTACCATATAAGGTTTATAATTGCAACCAGTTCTGCCCAACAAGTATATGCAACTTTAATGTAATAAATTAACTCCCCTTAAAGTATCTTTTGATAAATTATTAAAACCTGGATTATTTCGATTTTTTTTATGTCAGGTCATTCTGAAGTTGTATTAACACACCTATTGTGCAAACTTACAAACAATACGGAGTCTATCTGGTCGGGAACTGAACCTTCAATCGACGTTCTCGGAGAGCGAAATAATTCTATGTTAATACACAGGTACACTTCTGTTAATGGCTCGAAGCACACTTAAGTTGTTTTTCGCCAAGGACAATATCTAATGTTGTCGTAGGAACACTAACTACTGATATTAATTCTTTAAAGGTAAATGGTTCGAAATCTACACACATTCCTTCTCACATACCTGTACTTTCTGATTAAATAATCGTTTATCACAATGACTGCAGCCACCAAACAATATTCTGTCACTGTCTCTTGGTGTGATTTATAACCTTTAAGCGACACCCTCAAAACTTCAACAATATTCGTAGATGTGCTAATATTTTCTTCAGACATTGTTGGTTCTTTCTCTCGAGAATCTTCTACAAATTTAGAGAACAGGCGGGACATGCGCAATACACATTTAACTACATACGTTACATGCATGAAGCTGCAACAAACGTAGATATTAAAAAAATATTAAATCCATTACATGCTCAACACGAGTATCGAAACCTGGGTTTTAGTGATGTGAACCTATCAATCTACTGCTGGTTCAATGGGGACAAAAGTGACATTAAAAGTGATCACAGTTTTTTCTACACGAGAAATCTTGATCACATAATTAACAGGAACCATTCAAACTAATACATAAAACTAGAATTTACGTTTAAAAAAAACAGCTGGAAAATTCGTTAATCCTGGGTTGCTAAACTTCAATACCTCTGATAATCATTTCAGTTGCACCTATTTCTGACGTCACAAACCATTAAGAGACTCGGAACTTCCGTTATAAAATAAACAGTACATGTATTTCTCTCACAGACTAAAGCTAAAGACGTATGGTTTGTTTTGAATTTCGCTTAAAGCGATACGAGGGCTATCTGTCCCTAGTAGCTAATCATCACCACCATCTGTTGGGTTACTCTTTTACCACCGAATAATGGGATTGAGCGTAACATTATAACATCCTCACGGCTGAAAAGGCGAGCATGTTGGTGTGATGGGGATTCGAACCCGCGATCCTCAGATTACGAGTCAAGTGCCTTAACCACCTGGCTATCTCTGGCCGGCAGCTAAAGAGGACACACGTGTCAAAACTTGTATCCATAAGGTTTGCTGTTCTTTCGTAATAGTAAATTTAAACTATTTGAAAATATCATTTGTAAACTAATAAAACACGTTTATACATGCCACTGTTTCATGTATTGATATACGAAACTAATAAATGTCTTATGCTCCCATTTGTATCTAATATTTAATGGGTTTGTTTGTTTTTCACTTGTCGATAAAGTAAGTGTATAACAAACAGAATAAAACTTTGTATTTACTACCTTTCCATCGATCTCTATAGCTGCAGCCGAGAAACCTTCCTCCATGGTTTTAATGGATCGAATCTTTAACGACTGAGCAGACGTAGCCGAAAAATCGATGCAGTTATTTTAATTTTTTAGCGTGTTTTTGAGCTGTAAATAGAAACAGACTATAGGAAACAACGTTCATTAAGTCTAACATACCAGCAAGGTTTTTCTCTTTATGACAGTGACTTATTATTTTCCCTGTTACTTATGTATATGTTTGTTATCTAGTATTATTTCAAATACATTTAAACAAATCCATTAATCACGAGAATACATATTATATTGCAAACTGAATATTGTTGTCGTAAATGTCAAGTGTTAACCTACCCACTACGAACATCACCCAGTTGAGATTTCAAAGCCATAGGGTCATTTTTCACTTACTGAGATTAGCGAGATCCATCACTTCCCAACCCAGTGATCTTAACATTTATGAGTAATGATTTAATTGAGATCATTACTTTCTCTACAGTTTAGTTTCTTCGTCATTCTCAGGTATCTTAATGTTTTTAAATCTTCCATTTTTCGCGAGTTGATGCGAAAGACCAGCCATCTAGAAAGTAAAATTATGTAAAAAAAAGTGAATAAAGATTTTATCGTTTATCGAAACTATTAGCAAATTCTGTTAACGTAACTTATAATAACATGTTTCACTTTTAAATTGATTTTATAAAGACATGACGAAAATTGGAAATTATTCACAAATTTACAATTGTTAGACAAAGGCATTGAATTAAAATCAGAAGAAACTTAGATTTTTCGTGGAATCTTAAGACTCTTTCCGTAAAACTGAGAATTCATCTCTTAGAAAGAAAACTGAAAGATAGAAAAAAATAAATAATTTTAAGCGATAAAGAATGTTTCAACAACTATGTAGTAACGTTTTCTTGATGTCATTGAAGAATCTTTAACAATTATTTAATCATCTTTCAATTAGTAAAAATATTGAGCAAATTTCTTTTATTTTTCCTTTGGTTCCTGATGAAGGTTCTTTGGCAAAACTCCAATTACTTTGGATCTAGACGGTAGTTTGGAAAACTTTCGATAGTAATCCCAGGATTCTCATAGAAAGACTTTTTCAGAAAGTTGTATTTGAATACCCCCCAATTCTAATAAACGGTCTCTATCACAATACTTTAAAGATCTTTTCCGGAAAAAAAAAAATCAGAAACATACTGCACTTTCTCTTACATAAACAACGAATTTGAAACAAGCTAATAAACTTAGTGAACAAGTTTATTTAACTAGATTGTCAGTGATTTCTTATCGTAGAAGGACTGAAATTGAATAACGGCATTCGTTTTGTTTTTACATCACTTTTAAAGCTGATTTTGTATGCTTTTTGTTACCCGATTTCTGCCCTTATAATAGTAGTATCCAAGGGACGATGTTTTTCTCCCACAAAATGATCAACACGTACAATAAACATTGTGTAATATGGAAATTAAAGTGACAAAACAGGAATAATTAACGTTTCTCGACGAAGAATAGTTAAACTTTTATATTATTGGTTGGATATTTAAAGAAATGTAAAAGATCTCGGTTATTCATCAAGTACTGAACATGTAAAGAAAATCCAGACCTGAAACGTCATACATGGGAGGGGTAAGGAAAAAACTTACTATAAAGAAATGTTGGTATCTAAACAACAGTTCCGTGACCACTGACGGAAAGCATTTATAAAACCTTGTTGACAACATCAATAAATCCAGCAATGGTAACGTTTAAAATGGTACAGTGTCAAGAATGATACACAAATATGACCTTTGAGGAAGAGTTGAAGCAACAATTTTCCTTGACGCAACAAAAGCTAGATTTTGACAAAAACATGTATCACGGTCTTTGTAATACTGACATCAGGTGTTTTGAAACAAGGAGTGTAAATTTGAACTGCTTGGTTTCAATCGGTGAAGAATCTTTGAGAAGTTACACGAGGGCTATCTGCACTAGCCGTCCCTAATTTAGCAGTGTAAGACTAGAGGGAAGGCAGCTAGTCATCACCACCCACCGCCAGCTCTTGGGCTACTCTTTTACCAACAAATAGTAGAATTGGCCGTCACAATATAACGCCCCAACGGCTGAAAGGGCGTGCATGTTTGGTGTGACGGCAATTCGAACCGGCGACCCTTTGAAAATAGCCTGAAATCTAATTTTTACTTTCTTATAACCCTTTTGCATAGTACTATATATACAGTTAATGCTAATCTGATAAAACAGCAATCGTATAGTTAATGTTGAAATACAGGAAGTGGGTTGTCCAGAAATAAATGTCGTAATTATCACGATGACATTTAGAAACTGAATATTGAGTAACTTATCGTTGGTTGGTTGTTTTAATCCAACATTTGTCGCTTACAAGGTGTTTTACTTGTTTGCTTTTTCAACTCTATTCATAGTAAGTTTCGTAACACCTAAGGCAGCATGGACAAAGAAGACTTTCGTCTGATTTTCCTCTACGACTTCAAACGTGGACAAAAGCTACCCAAACTACATGAAACAATCAGGCATTCGGCAATGGATCTGTTACTGAACATACAGTTCAGCGTTGGTTACAAAGGTTTCGACATGGACATGAAAGTCTTGAAGATCACAAAGGTCGTAGAAGGAAGCCATCCTTAGATGAAAACATCAAGGGAAGTAGTTGGGACACTTTCGTAAGTGAGCTTGCAGAAAAGCTAGGCACAAGCAAATCGATTTTTGATAACCCCTAAGTGTGATTGGAAAGACAAAGTTAAACGAGTTCCGCATGAACTGACTGAAGATCAACAAAATCAGCATTATGAGACCTGTCAAGGATGACACTCCAAAAGTTGACCTTTCCCCTAAAGATTTTCATTTTTTCAAGCACCCTGACAACTTTTTGAACAATAAACGCTTTCAAAACCAAATAGCTGCAGAAGAAGCTTTCAGGGTGTTGACTGACAATATAAGCTGATTTCTAAAGCACGGGCATAAACAGCATTGTTACATGTTGCCCAAAGTGTGTTGAAACAAGCAGTGCTTACTTTGATTAAAGCATCTTTTACAACACTGGTTTATACTTTTCCAAACTTTGCAGTTCAAAAACATGTATTTCTGGACAACCTAATTAAAGATGGATTCATACAGCCTTCAGAAGAGAATATGGTTGTTTCTAGTAATGAATTTCAGAAAGCATGAGAACACACAAAGATTCTGTGGTAATTTTAGATGCCTTTCCGCTCCACACAGATGAATGTCATAATGCATTGAAAAGTACTTGATAGATCAACGCTTTAGACCTGGCTTCTGTATAACAGTAAATCGAGCTGGATGATGAAAACAGATTTAAGTCTGCTTTTAGGAGAGTGCTTCAGGAGGGCAATACGGATGAAATACAGCTACTTTGGGCTTCTTCCCTCTTGCAACTTTTTTAAACGTACAACATTAAACTTAATCTCCACAAATAATGCCAATGTCAAAATGAAAATGTCACACATGTAGGTGATTCCACATTACATCTCTTGATACTTTTTCCTCATGGTCTGCTGATCTCATTTTAGAATACATTTTCTTACTTAGATGCCACACTTTATTTGCCTAAGCAACCAATTTCTCTGTGGAATCCCCTCCCTACTGAGCCTTGAATTCAGTTCATTGATATCTTGTTCTCTACTAGATCACAATATGAGCAAAACTTGGCTATAGCTGTATCCCAGTCACAAAGTTACTCTCTGCTCAAGTTGTTGACCAAGGCCTGCACTGTACAGACTTATGAATATCAGATGTTCCATAGTCTACATTTTAGTCCAATCATTTGAAGCAATCACTTGTTATAGTACTTCATGAAATGGCCACCTTAACCCTCACTCGTCAGTATTTCCAATGTTATCTGCCTTTCTGAAATGGAGTGTCAATTAACACCAACCTGATACGTTCTCACCACAAGAGTAGTAAAGGTACAGAACACTAAGTTCAGGCACATGATATATACTTCTAGCTGGCGACTCATCATACAGAGTCATATCCAATATAGTATATTATTTTATGCAGATCCCATCAGTTTCTTTCTTTAAATGTATCCATAATAATAGAAATATATAATATACGCTGTGTACCTGCATATAAATATTTTAGAATTATTTCTACCTCAACATCTTATAAAAAAATAATACTAATACTAACAGATATAAACTTGATATTTCAAGTATATAATCCAAAATAAACACAAAACAAACGAAAAAGTATTTGTGGATCAGTCTTCGGCCGACATTTCTTTGTTTCGCTCAGTAGAAGCTTTATTTTTTTTCTGTGGATTTTCACTGGACGATTTCTCTTTTCTATAATGGAAAAATGAGAGATCTAAACACAAGAACTGTAGCTGAAAGTACAAGTTAACTAAATAAGTAATAAAAGGAGGATCAAGCTCTCGCTAATCAGTAATGTTAAATCTGCAGAAGCAAAAAAATATTAAGAAAACATAATTTGATCCTGACTTTGTTAAAGGCTTGTTGAACTATACTGCAAAAGAGCAAGCTACAGAAGATGTTACTCAAAATTATGGAGTTTATAAAAATTTCAATTTCCATTCAAAGGACTTACCTTCCAAAATTTTCCCCATCTTCCAAAGTTTCTGGTAATGAACGGTTTTTAGTTTCAGGTAGCAACAACACTAATAAGCCTGACATTACAGCCAAGCTACCATAGACAGCTGGAGGCACGTTAGGATCTAAAACAACTCCCTGTTATTAAAAAATATAACTAATGACCATTGAAGCAAGAACAAAATAAAATGGTAAATATTAAAATTGTAAAGTGTGAAAGTTACCAAAAGTTACACACACACAAACACACCCCATTGAATTGATACCTCTCCAACTTGATTGAAATATGTTAAAGGTGAATTTTCAACAAATTTAATAATTGCCTTAGAAACTGTATTTTGGTAAGGTATAATTCCTGTGTAGTTGCCATATTTTTAAACACTTTAGTTTTTGAGTGAAAAATGAAACAAAATATGCGGGTCCTCGAGCTCAAGTTCCTCTCGGTCGTTCGGCTGTTTCCGTGACGTTTTACAACTATGACGTAATAGTTGCCAAACATGCTTCGTTGCGCGGCGACCATTTTGTTCCTTTCAGTGCTGGTGTGTTATGTAAATGTTTTGGATTTCGTGGGTTTCAAGCCAGGCAGGTTGAGACTGAAAAAACCATCGGCAGTAGACAGAATCGTCCCCACCATCTTTCTTCGTGTAGAGCTGAGGACTGATCTCAGTCTGCAGCGTACAGGTTCCACCCCTCTGAAACCATCCACTGCGCTCACGAAACAAAAACCTAAAACATATGTGTGCAGTATAAAGCGATAAACAATAACTAGTATAATATAATAATTTAAAAAGTACAAGTTTTTAAAAAATGTAACTAGACAAACATTTCACATTCACGAGCGTGTTTTGCATTTGTGACACCTGAAAGTCAGTGAAACCTTGATTTCCTAGTCTAGACAGTGGACAAATCTATCCCAAATAGAGTATATTCCAAGTTTAAAAGCTAGTAAATCATTTTGTAAATGTTTTTGTATCATTTTTACATATGGAAAAGTTTGAAGAATACCATTTTTCAAATTTAACATTTCAAGATAAATTGAAATAAGACTGTCTTGAAAATGTTGAAGTAATCAAGTACATGTTATGTATTTAAAAAAAAAAAACATTGTAGACTTGTCAACAAGCAAGTATAAACTCCATAACATATTTCCATAAGTCATCATAATAAAAATAATCTTAACACAATACTTTGACATTGTCATATTAAATGTAAATCTCATAAACCTCATAAAACATGTTTTAACATATAATCTTATTTCTTCAGTATCACTAACAGTTCCGCTACTCTCGCTCGTGGAACTGTCCTCATCACTAGAACTTGTCAGATCTGTATCAAAAGTAACTGTTCTAGGTTCGTTAAGAGTAGGTTTGAATTGATATGACGCTACTCGACACTGTTCAGAACACAAAGTCAAAACAGACTCCGCCTCTGTTTCTCCGCATGCACTGGCCATGTTTATTTACATTCAACGCGCTGGCATTGGCGGTTTGTTTGGCAACTATTACGTCACAGTACTTTTCCTAGCGGTAAACGTAAAAACTACAACGTTCGGATTGCCGCTCGGAAAGGACTCTTTCTACACCAAGTTCTATGTTTCATTTATTAGCACATATGTTTTATAAAAAATGTGAACCTACAAAATTAATCAGTATGAGTAGTTCTTTTGACTGCAAAGTTTTCTTTTTTCTGTAAAATTAACTTTTAACAATGCCTAAAAAACACCTTATTTTATACGTGTTGGAAATCAAATCTAAAAGTACATTTAAACGTGTATTTGGTTTGACTACAGTAATATGGAACATATTTGACATCTACCATAATCTTTATTTGGCAAAACGAACTGAAAATTGTTCTCACTTTCATATCCATCAACAATTCAATTGCAAACCTTAAACCAACCACTTATGCAACATATTTTGACTGTAGTTAATAAAGTGAAATAAAAAAAAAATGTTGGCATTTTCACCAATATGTTAACAATATAATGGCTGCCATTACCAACAAGACGTTTCCGTTTTTATTCAAAAGCGCAATAAGACTAGCTTGTGTACATAGGAATTTGTAACACTTGGTTTTCATATACCTAGAATAATGTAGATGATAACGTTGAAAATATTATTGAATTATAAGTTTTAATGTCACTATATGGAAGAAATCACAAGTTGGTTTGTGCCACATGGTACTTTCATTCGAATTCTTAATAATTTTAAGCTACGGTAAAACCTAGAAACACTGTGCAGAAGTTAGACTATACAAGATAAAATGGAACATTTGTTTTAATGATTCATTAATACATTTTCATTACATCTGTTTCCCGTTTTTGAAATTTGGTTCTTACATCGTTGAATGTGTTCAACTGTTTTATAAATTCTTTCATACGTTCAAAAGTTTCGATTTTTCAAGAGCTTTATGAAAAATGTTATATTTTATTTCTATATCTTTCTTTTTCCCCCTTTCTAGTTCTTTATGTCCATTAATCAGTTTTGTTAAATTTCAATATATAAATATAGTAATAAATACATTTAACCACTGTTGAGAGTTTTGCATCTTCTAGGATTTATTTTGCTAATAAACATGTTAATACATGAAATTAAAACTACCGAAACGTTTGTAGAATTTAATTCGTTACGTCTAGTATGGTTTGGTGATTAAAAATATGTTTGAAATTTTAAGTTTATAATTACCAAGTAACGCACTAATGGAGCCACAGCCGAACCAACTCTAGCAAACATACAGGAACACCCAATCGCCATGTTCCTGACGACTGTAGGATAGAGTTCCGCCCCATAGATGTAAACCATTTCAAAGGAAGATGTAATACAAAACTTTCCAAACATCGCTAAGACGACCTTCAGAATATCCATGTCTAAAACATATAAACAAAACTTAGTCACAACAAAATACATCAAATATTATCTGATGAATTGTAAGGCTTAAAGTTTAGAAAAGAATCATTTCAGAATATATTTATTAAAAACTTTAAATTATTTCCATTCCTATGATACAAGCTAATTAATATAAGTTGAATGTAACGTTTTACTGTAATTAATATACTATCATTTACACCTCTCTACCGTACAAAAAACTTCGTTGAATCGCGAAAAACTATGACAACAATTATTATACTAGTAAGGTGTAAAATTATCATAAACATTTATTTAACACAAAGTAGCAATTACAAACCTCTGTATTTGATTTGTTAGTAGGTCTTGTTTCAACGTATTGTTTATTGTTGTCTATCGTTCTTAATGACGAGAAACCCACTCAAAATAAAAACGTATCTCAGAACTGCTGACCTGAAGATGACCTAGAAAAATCGAAACGTTGTTCTCTTCTTACCAATAGAAGTGTTAATACCCATACCATCCGTCCTGAGATACACTATAATTATTATTATTCTAGTGTTAGAAACACATGTACAGTACTATGCAAACATGTTAGTATAAAACCAAAAATTAGATTTCAAACTACTTTCAAAGAACAATTGAAATCAAATCACAAGCAAAACATCCAATTTTATTTCCGTATACAGTACAGCAGAAACACGGTGGAGCTGCTTGAGTTCAGCAAACAGTTAATATTTTCTGTGTCCTTCTTTTGCTTTAACTGCAGATAGTCTTTCAGGTATTGTTGCAACATATTTAATCAAAACGTACCTTCGTATTTTACTCAAAATATTTTTAAACAGTTTTTTTTGGAAATAGCTTTTGATTTTAAGTTTTTGATTTATCATACCACAGATCTTCTCAACTGAGTTGAGATCAGGGCTCTGTGGAGACCATTGCATCACTTGAATGACTCTAGTATCTTCTTGTTTAACTAAGTAACTTCTGCATAGTTTGGATGAGGGTTTGGGGTCATTATTTTCTTAATAGCAGAATCCTTTACCAATACACACAAATCACTGGGTATGCTCTGACGGATCAGTATCTGGTGGTACGTATGCTGGTATATTATTCTATCACTCGTGAAAATATCTTATGTTGCCTCAGGAAAAAAAAATCATCGCATTACCTCCTCCATGCTTCATGGTAGATGCTATGCGTTGAGGTAAGTATATTTCACATTTCTTCTGCCCATCAATAGTCAAGTTTTTGTACTTTTTAGCAAAGTTCAGTCTATTGACAATATTTGGAGATTGAAGTAAAGTCTTAACTGTTACACGACCAAATATTCTATTTTCGTTGAGTGTTCTTGATACTGTAAATGTGGACAATTTTCTGTCATTTGGTACATGTTTATCTCATGCTTGAGATCAGTGATAGTCTTCATAAACGAAGATACTTAACATCAGCATCATTTAATTCAGGTGTTCTACCTCTTCCTTTCCTATTTCCAAATTTTCATGTCTCGGTCTCCTCACGATCTAGAATGTACGTGTTTGAGGAGAATTAAGTTTCCAGCAATTTGTTGGAGTCCAACCAGCATCAAAAACTTTTATGCGAACTTTCTGTTTTACCAACAATTATTTATGTTTTTTGGGCTGTAGAATGACAACAAAACTTAATATATAGTGTTAAACACTGTTGTTATTACGGTTTATTTGTGGAATGTTGTTAAATTGATTTATTCTAGCATATAGCGGTACCATACGCTCGGTCCTTACTAGCTTCTTTCTATATAGTTAATACAATGCGTAACAGTTATTTCAGACCCTAAATTTTATCAGTATGTTCACTCAACTAGGACCATTATGACATGCTCTCAATACACGTACATAGGAATTCCAAGGAAATGCAAGTATTTTCACCCTGGCTCATTCAGTTGTGAGCAAATATCAGTGAAGCATTACCATAGTGTTGAAATTTACATTCTGTTATGGCATGGAGGAAGTAGCTCCTTACAATCGAAAGTATGACAAAATGTTCTCTAGTCCTAGCACTTTTGCACAGTACCATAGGTTAAATAAGTGTTGATAACAAAATGATAAAAAAAATAAAACTAGAGTGCTTTTGTGAGGTGGACCTTTCTTCAGAAAAGAAAAGATCTAACTTCTCATAGAACTCTGGTTATATGGTTTTTATCATTTATATTCTCTATCATTATTAATGATTTCAATATTACTATATTCAAAACTGAAAATGAAAATTTTACATATATTTGCCAATCTCAAATCATATTAATTTGTCTTCAGTGCCCGCTAAAAAATTGTTCAAATATTTTAATGACATGTTTAAGAGAATATAGGACCTTACATCAGAAAATCCAACCAATAACTAGCTGGGTAGAGCATTCAGGTACTTTGAGTAAGACTGATCATCAACAACTAAGTTAAACTGTTAGAGCAACAAGATAAAGTTTCCATGAGAAATAGAGACCAGTGAACTAACGAGACTGAATAAAGACAGTTTATTACTGACACACCACGACAGAGCGAAACTATAATCTTCTTCAATTAGTTTACTATACATTCAAAGTGTGCTCTGTTACAATATTAGTTGATGTCTCTTGGTCATAAAAGCAATTTATGGAGTGAAGAAACTTTCACTTGAAAAACAAAACAAAATCAAATTTCGTGTGGTGAAATGATTTGAAAATAACTGAACAATTTATCAACCATAAATCCTAATTGTACACCCATTGATTAACAAGAAAATCACTTTTAAGGTAAGACAAAATGTTCTACCTGTTCCCTTCCTCCAGGACAATTCCCTGTGCCAAAGTCATATGCACAGGTTAGACTGACAAGGCGACTCTCCGAGACAGATAAACACAAATGCGTAAGCATTCGAGATTAAGTCAGGTGAAAATTGACTACATCCTATTTCAAAGAACATTAATCAAACAAAGACTACACCATGCCTACTTCCATACTTTATAACAAGTATAAACTCTGTATAGTAATGTTATTTATTACGACTTGGCTATTTAGTAAGAGCTGACAGTAATTAGAAATTAATATAATTGTACTCAAGTACATTGATAATCTAAATAAGTAAGAATAGTAACAGAAAACAACAAGAAAAAGAATACCAAAAAATAGAATGCAATAGAAATCAAAATTGTTAGAAGATCTGGAACTGGTTACTATGAGAAATGCCTGGGAAACTTGTTCTTTTCCGGATCTTGAACGAAACTAATTACAAAGAATAACATTTGAAGTGTTTAACGCAGAGTTAAATGTATATGTAGAACACGTTTTCTACCTTCAGAAATGTAAGTTTTGTAGCCTGTTTGAATAACCAAGACGATTGTTTCGACTTTTTCTATTACGCTGGCCAAATATTGCTTTTAGCAAAAAAATCCTACACAGTTGAATGAACATCATGAAGAAACTAAATACGGATTTTATAGAATTATTAGGTATTTTGAATATAACGTTACAGATATCAAAATGTCGGTTACTATGGTACTAAAACAGCTCCAAGAAAAGGTTTTCAAATCTAAACTTTCAAGGGGCATACTACAGAAACAAATCGAGCAATCATCCATACCTTGTGATACTGCGGGCATTACTGAACAGGCGATTCCTCCTATTACCATAAAAAAGCAGAGAGGATACCGCCGCCCCCACTGGTGAAGGACAAAAACTGTCAAGATGTAAGCAGGTACTTCCATTAGTCCAGAAAGAAAGACATTTAAATACGGGTTTCCATCCAAATCTACAACTCCTAATGACAACCCATAATAAACAAATGCGTTGACAAACCTAGAAAAATTGCAAAAAAATATCTTTACACTCAAACGAAACCTAACTATGAAAGATGCGAGTTGTAGCTTCTTTCATAGATAATATCATATTATACTTTAGTAACTGTGTATAGTTTATGAAGTCAGCTGTTATTACATCTTTTATACTAAATTTATAATATTGTAATTTAATATCAGAACCTAGTGACACATTTGCTAGAGTTTTAGACCCACAATATCCTACACGTGTTCCTTTTTTAGACAAAATATGTTATTTTTATTCAATGCTTTACGTTATACATTTTTTTCCCTATTTTAGGCTTACTGTCGTCGTATTTAAATGTTAAAGAAGGCCGTCGTTTAGCAGCACATTTCATCATAATTCTTGACATCTCAATCTTCCTTTCCTACTGTATTTTAACACGGCATGTTTTCCTCACTAGCTGTATTACTGTCAAATATGATTTAAGCACGTGTACTTGAATCGTTTTTCCTCGGAATCATTAAGAACAGAATAGCGATTTTAAAGAGTAATCTATTCACAGCAGTGGTGAAATTACATTCTAAAAAAATAAAAACTCTAGTTAGTGAAAAATAAACTGGTCATGTAATGTATTGATTGACATATGTTTTGTATATTCTAATATAAAATACACAACTTCCAAGATTGCGAAGTCGAAAGCTGTTTAAATTTATTTTTGTATCCTCCTCACATTTTAGTCCCAAATCCCAGGATTCGTAGTATAATTTTGAGACCCAATCTGCTGTATGTGACTTGTATTTATAAAATCACAGATTAAGCTGTGAAATCTGCAAGTATCGTCGTTGTTTTGCAAACAGCACACCTGTCGTACACACTTACCAACAAAAAAACATATTCAGTGCGATTTTACGCAAGTTCGGTGTTCTTAATACGTCTACAATTGTGTGAACCATCACGTTTTCTGGGCCTGCGTGTTTATAATTATGCATCATTTCCTGTCGGTCAAAAAAGCCATTGGGAACAGAAGTGTTGTTCAGCTTTGCCGCTTTGTTGAGTATTTTTTCTGCGTCCACTATCCTGCCTCTGGTTACCAACCAGCGAGGAGATTCAGGAAGAAACCTATAAAATACAAATTTCGATAAACATAAAGCTCTAAAGAGCCATCTGCCAGGCTACCAAACAGCTTTAAGTCGTGAACTATAGACATATGTTAAAAACTTGTTTGAAGATTCGAATAATACAAGGGCAAATTTTAAAAACAACATGGAAAGAGTTAATAATGGGATTTACAAAAAAATGAATAAAAACATTAGGAAAATAAACCGATTCACCGAGAATGGATTAAGTTAAAACAACAGAAATTTAGAACAAGAAAATTAATCCTTGAAATAAATATTGTAGAACTGCAAAAAAGAACAAAGTTAATAAAAATTAATTTTAAACTATTACAATGAACTACATGTTCTTTAAAAAGGTAAAAAAATGTGCATCTTTTTCTTTTAAATGTAGTAATCGTAACTGTTAGTTAACTTTTTGTAACACTACGTGGTGTTCAGAGAAGATGCAAAGCGTTATTATGGATGGAGGTAAGACCGCTTACCTATATTTAAGTATTCTGAGTAGGCCTGGCATGGCCAAGCGCGTAAGGCGTGCGACTCGTAATCCGAGGGTCGCGGGTTCGCGCCCGCGTCGCGCTAAACATGCTCGCCCTCCCAGCCGTGAGGGTGTATAATGTTACGGTCAATCCCACTATTCGTTGGTAAAAGAGTAGCCCAAGAGTTGGCGGTGGGTGGTGATGACTAGCTGCCTTCCCTCTAGTCTTACACTGCTAAATTAGGGACGGCTTGCACAGATAGCCCTCGAGTAGCTTTGTGCGAAATTCCAAAACAAACAAACAAAAACAAGTATTCTGAGTACCTGAATTCATCCTTGGTCTAACTAAAAATTCTAAATATGTAGTTGAGTTAACTATTTGGATATAAAATGTTTTATAAATACTTTTTCAGAAAGCTGAGAACATATTTTCAGGTAAGAAAGCAACAACATAGTTTGTTTTTGAATTTCGCGCAAAGCCTACGAGAGGGCTACCTGTGCTATCCGTCCCTAATTTTGCAGTGTAATACTAGAGGTAGAGGCAGCTAGTCATCACCACTCAACCGACAACACGTGGTCTTCTTTTACCAACGAATAGTGGGATTGACCGTCACACTATAACGCTCACACAGTTGAAAAGGCGAGCATGTTTAGTGTGACGGGGATTCGAACCTGCGACCTCAGATTACTGGTCGAGTGCCTCAACCACCTGGCCATGCCGGGCCAACAACAGTTCCGTTTGATTTGTATTTTTTTGAGCTGTAGTGGTTGGAAAGATTCTTACAAAATCTCTGGGAAAATAAGCAAGTGGCAATTAAGATAATTCATATGATTAATAACTAAACAACAGAGCCCTCACGGAAAGTTGAAACTGTTGCTAATCCTACATCGCACATAAAAGGTGTGTGTTTTCTTATAGCAAAGCTACATTAGGCTATCTGCTGAGTCCACCGAGGAGAAACGAACCGCACATAAAAGAAGCAATGACAAGAGCAGTAGTTATTAAATCTACAACTACTGACTTAACTACAAGATCCTTCAGACGAGTATTGGTACTTTAACACTTACATTATTACATCCATAATATTTCATAATTAACTGCTAAATGCAACTATTTAATCGTAGCAAAACGTGTATACACAAATATTCAAGGTTTTGCAGTGACCATTCTAGATGAGAGAAGCCAATTATATATTTTATCCTGTCTTTTTTATGTTACTATAGTATTAAGACAGACTGCAACAAGCGTTTAAAAGTAAACACATCTTGATTATACAAGCTATTAAAATTTCTTTTTTAAGATTCTAAAAATGATGTCCTTCAACAGTTTATTATGACCTGAACAAGTTTGTTTTTTTTCATATACTTTGTTGTAGCTCTTATTAAATATGCAGTTTTTATTTAGTTTGGTAATGCGCTAATGTTGAAAATCATGGATCTACAAATACGTCTCATCACTGTAGGCCAAAGGCCGGTTACAGTGTAAACATTTTGACCTATATTTGTTCTTATAAACTGATGTATTTTATTAAATGTAAACTTTTGGCGTAGTCAAGGTTTTGTTTACACATTTTTACTGTGTACTTGTGTAATTCATACGTACGATTAAGCCCACTTAACAGAATTATTACATAAAAACAGAGTTAACTAGGTTAAATCACCTTTCGTCACTTATGTTTTTTTTTTTTTTTTTATATTGGCTGAATCTAACACAAGGAAGGTTTAAGAATAATGAATCAATTACGCATATAACCAAATAATATAACTGAAACAGGTAAAGAGGCCAAATATTTCAGTTTAAATAGAACTTGTTAAAAACTAATCCTAGACAGGTACTTGTCTAGCTTTATTCCTACCAGTAACTAATTGCTTGCGAATTCGTAGCTGTAGATTTGGCTTAGATCAAATCTTAGAACTACAAATTTTGATGTTACCTGAAACAAGAAAGACAAACACTCACAACAACACGCTTTATACATGTGACGATTGTAGTTTAAAAGTCTTAAAAACAGCACAGATTCATGAAAAGAAGCCAGTCTGAGGAAACTAAGTAGTTCCCATAAAGGATACACCGCAAATTCGTGATGACAAGAAACCCACTTGAAGTAAAAACGTATTCTCATGACGGCTGGTATGGGTATGAACATTTTAATTAAAATAAAGTAGAGAACAACGTTTCGACCATCTTAGGTCATCTTCAGGTTAACCTAAAGAATGTAGAGATACACCGCAAAGTTTTAAGTTTTAAAATTGTAATATACTACGTTTTATTAATCATAGTAACCAATAAGACTATTATAGCACTAGGTGGTTCCTCGTTTTTACAACTGCAACAAACTAAAGATCTGTCTCAATCATCATAAAACAGCTACTCTACAAATAACAATATATCATATACACATAAATATAAAAAAATAACATAACACAAGTTTCCTTTTCCAGCCTGTCACAATGTGTATTTTGTTTTTTGTTGAATTTTGCTCAAAGTTACTCAAGGGCCATCTACACTAGCGGTTCCTGATTTAAAAGAATAGATTAGAAAGAAGGCAGTTAATTATCTTACTCTGAGCTACTCTAGTCGAATTGACCGTAACATTAAGACGACTTCATGGTTAAAAGGGCGAGCATTTTCAGCAATTAAATTTGAATTCGCGACCTGCATATTGTAAGTCGAGTTATCTAATCATCTGGCCATGCCAGTCATATCATAAATGAGAAAAATAAATTTAGCTAAAGAGAAAAATTCAACTCAAAATATTCTGTACAACTGACAACCTCTTCATCTATATATTCAAACATAAAGATACGATACTGACCAATAATAAAGAACAAATGTGACCACGGGAAAGATAGATATGGTCAGTTGAAGAGGGTACCAATCACGCCACAGGTAAGCAAGTCCAGCCAGAATCATAAGCCCCACAGTAAAGCCTAGCTCTTTAATTACAGCTACAGTAGATCTCTTCATGGGTCCACACACTTCTATCACTGGAAAATAAGAAAGTATGACGACATTTATATCTGAACAGTGGTTGATGTTTGAGATTTTCCCTTTTACATGGCAGCGTATAAAGATCTGTATGTTGTATGTTTTTGTTGTTGGTTTTCTCCAACATGGTCCTTGCTACCACAACGAGCACACGTCAAGGAACCACGACATGACGTCTTCAAGTGACCGAACCGCTGACACTAGAAATATCAGAGAGGGTTTGGAATGTATGACCGTACTCTGTAATTAAGATAACCTACCTTGATGGTGGCAGGCGGACGTAGTAACGTAAATATGAGAATGAGGACATTAATCAGCATTATAATTCCATCTTTGCGAGTGGAGACATGCTTCACTGCAGAAACTCCTCGGGTAGAGAAACCAGCGAGAATCTCTGACTCTGGGATGTTCTTCAAACCCCTTTCAACAACTCCTTGTGATGAATCCAAAGTAGCATGAGGTGTAACCTCAATAGGTATATCCCTAATTGCCTTTGAATGCAAGAGTAGTTCACTGTGTTGAGATGTGGATGTTTCCATCAATATGTCACCAGATCTAAGCTTCTTTACTGATTTTGGAGAGCCAGCAAGTCCCTCTAGTCCCTTCTGAATGAAAGAAAGAGACATTTGCCCTAAAGGTTTGTCTGAAAGTGAATGCAATATAAGAAAATAAGGTACAACAGGTAGTACAGATGGTGAGGATTGCTGCTCAGAATCTTCAAGACGTGGTCGTTTACCAACAAACTGTTTTTTTACTATTTTATTAAGATTTTCAATTGAAGTATCCATAATCAATAAAGGAAAATTTTGATGCCCACTGACCCCACCCACCATGGAGCCCAACGAGGGAACGCACTATAATGTCATACAAGGACACTGCAGCAACGCCAAGGTTTCGTAGGCACTATAACCAAACACCAGTATCAGATACAATGTCCACAACGCCTGTTGAGAACGTCCAACACTTGTACTTGGTTGCCCCTAACCCGAGTGGACTAGCCGATTGACCCAAGGGGAGCCACCCCAAGGCCGCCCCCGTCTACGGGAATTCAAAGCCAAAGTTGTGTGTTAGGGTTGGACCCCTCAACTATCAGGATCTTCTTCCCCCTTCACGAGTTGCCACGCACGGCAAACCCGTGGGTAGATGTTTAAATTCCAGAGGAAGTAAACCAAAAGAACAGAACTTTCCCTGGGAGGTCCCCTCACCACGTAGAGGAATCCACACCGAGGGGAACATTTCGAGAAACATGTCTCACGCTTATAAAATTAATCAACGCGATGCGTCAAAATACAGTGTATATTATTGTTTGTTATAAGTGGTATGCTATAACTGTCATTAACGCTTATTAATCCTTAAACAGCGGGAATGTTGTTGGTGGCCGCTGTTTAAGTGTTAATCTGGAACTTCAGATATTTGACAAAGAAATTCATTTCGAACATTACAAACTGTTCAACTTCAGTATTTTTACGACAATGTTAAACAACTTCATCACTGTGAAAAACTCGCGTGTGATCAGCAAAGAGCTAGCTAGCTCCTCGTTAAGTAAATTGTACTGATATCATTTCGAAATTAATTCACTCATCCTGAACCTTCGGTAGGATATCAAGGAAGTTTCGGATCAGATAGAAAACTCAATAGTGTTTGTAATTTTTTAAAAACATTTGTACACAAGTCATTATTTTTAATAACCGTTATTATTAATTGTGTTACTGCTCGTATATTAAGATATATTTGTCAGTGATGTCGAGAAAACCAACTTGTAGAAAAATATATATGTAAAAAACGGCTCGTTTGGGTTGAGAAAATTTTTTACGTAGAGGAGTGAACAACGTTTCGACCTCCTTCGGTCATCGTCAGGTTCACGTTGTTCACTCCTCTACGTAAAAAAATTTTCTCAACCTAAACGAGCCGTTTTCACATATATAAAATATATTTGTGTTCAGAAAGAAAACTGTATCGGTCTTATTGGTAAAGATCGTAAATATGATACATCTCGTCAATTAACTTCTGAATTTCAATTTATCTCAGCTTTAATACTTGACTGCTTACGAGAAAACCTTTCTACAACAGTCTCAAAATAGCTTGAAATATCTTAGGTTGAATGCCATGTTTTTGGTTATGAATATACATGTACTAAAGGGCATGTTGAACAGGCCATGATAAATAACTACACAGTTTAATGTTTAAAATTTCGTTTTAAGTTTGCATCACGGTGTAACTGACTTCCCACTGGTATGAAATGTTTAATATAAATATTAGTATATATATAAAATAAAATCATTGTTTTTCTTGCATCTTTACTATGTTGTTATTGTAATGAGGACTACGAGAAACTACTTAACACGTGGAAGATAAATAGTTACAATTCATACACCAGGAAATGTGTCAGCAGTTTTACAATATCGTTATTTTTAAAGGCGTTAAACTCGTTTGTTTATACACCCTCAAAGCATTTTGTAATTTAATATTTTTACAGCTGTCACACTACTTTATAAACTATATGAAAAGAAATTTTTAAAAAATGTAAAAGTTACTACTAACCTAAAACAAAGCCAGAATTGGCTAAGCCAGCCACACCAAGGGCCACTATAAACCTCATGAGGAGGAAGAGCCAGTAATATGGACTTAAGGCTGCACTAATGCCAGCAATGATACTTATAACAATCGACAATAAAGCAGTGTTTCTTCTTCCAAACCTTTAAGAAAATTACAGTAAAACAGATCAAATTTTATAACATGACAAAAATATTATATAGTACTGCAAGGTAAGATGTTATCATTTAAAGACATCTATTAATAAGAAACATAAGTTGTTTAAAAGATTAATAATTATACAGTTCATCGCAATACTTTACAATTCTATATCACTGTATGTTCAACTTATACTTATTTGCACTCTTTATTGTTATGCAAGTATTTTCTTATAAATTTACACCAGTGTGAACCATTCTGAATACTATGTAAACAACTGAATTAATTATACAAAACAATATACTTCCGATACTAAAACTTAATTGCTTCCAGATTAGTGAACGTTACAGCAATCTGGGAAGAAGCAACATTATCAGTTTAACATTAGAAAAAAATTCTACATCAATAAAGATGAAATATTTCACCTGTCGGATAATGTTCCAAACACGATCGATCCAAACAGAAATCCAATCATGTAACTTGTCTGCATGAAACTTCGAAGTTTTTCTCGTTCACACACAAGGTTCCACTTTGTAAAACGATGAGAAACAAACATATACACATTTAAATAAATTAATCCTGAAACAATTACCACTAAAAGTAGTCTTCACAAGTTTAAAATTTCTGTATTTAGACATTAATGTAAAAACGACTAAAGCGACAGTGAAAAGAAACAAGTTCATTAAAAGTTTCCTGTTAACTGTATTCGAAGTTCGTACAAGTACAGCATGGCCAGGTGGATTAGGCGTTCGACTCGTAATCTGAGAGTCGCGGGTTCAAATCCCGGTCACACCAAGCATGCTTGCCCTTTCAGCAGTGGGGGCTTTATAATGTTACAGTCAATCCCACGATTCTTTGGTAAATGATAAGCCAAAGAGTTGGCGGGGGGGTGACTAGCTGCCTTCCCTCTAGTCATACACTGCTAAATTAGGGACGGCTAGCGCAGATAATCCTCGTGTAGCTTTGCGCGAAATTTCAAAAACAAACAATAATGTTGTATCGACTGGAAATTAATCATTGCCGTGATGGTAGCATACACGACAATTTAAAGTAATTGTTAATATTTTAATGTCGCTAATCACCAATTATTGCTCTATATTTTTATTGCTAGTAATAGTGATGAGAAAATAGGTGAATGGCCGACTCTCCCAATATTATTAAGCAGTCTTCTGGTAAATCACAATTAAAATCTGAGTCTTCTCGTTAGAAAGAAGGTGTGCTATCCATTAGTGTAGGCTAGATTGATTACACTAGCAATGTAAATGTTTTAAATAAAGTTTGTTTGTTTGTTGTTGAACATAAAACTACAGAATGGGTTATTTGTTGTATGTCTGCTATGCTCTCAATTGTAGAACCCACATAAACGATTTTTAGATGACCTTTTTTTTTAATTTATCGATTTCCAGTATATATATTTATTGAGTATCCTACTAATATAGCACGTAACTAGACTACCAAAGAAATTATAATTTCCTTTAGCAACAAACAAGAAATCAATAAAATACAATGGTGCTGAGAGCTACACGTGATTAAAATGAATTTTATTTAAAAATATATATTTCAAGTGTGAAAAGTGTGAACTTATTTACAGCCAATCTCCATTAACAAATATACTTCCGTTGAAAATTCATGTGTAAATACTTTACTTTGTCTTGGACATAACAATAGACAAAATAGTAGTCAAATAATAATTAAATGATTCAAAAAGGATCAAATAAAAATATCTGACTATCTCTATAATTTTCACATTAAACTTAGTTTTCTACGTGTATCAGTTATTAAACATATACAATTATTATACCACAATCTACGCGAGTTTTAATTTATTGTTCTTGACCCAATATTTATCGTTAGAAATTCCGTAGCCTTAATCACGTGTGTTATGTTTCATACTAAGACTATTTACAAAGTCGTTCACAATACAAACACTACAGTTAACTATAACATAGTTTGTAAATTACGCCACTCTTTGATGAAAAATATTCGGAAATTTCGTAGTCTTTAAATACGAAACATTTATGCGAAACCTTTTCGACAATGGTCCCTTTGTACAGACTCCTATCGTAATCCCATGACGAACAAGAAATGGTTCTGTTTAATACTGAAAGTTCCGTTATGTTGAAGTCGTATTCGTCATTCAGCTTGTACATCTGACACTGACTGTGCCTGACCTGCCCTCTGATTTCTTCCAGTGGAATGGTCAAGTTCTTCCAAATGTCATACGAAATGTTACTGAACAAGGGTGGCCTGCTGCACCAGTGGTCTATATTAGGCATGAAGAAAGATACGGCCAGGTTGTGAAAGGCTACAGAAAATCCAACCAGCCATGACAAGAACAGTACACGTCGCTGCCATGGTCCAAAATCACCTACTGAACATGTTATGATATCTTCGGCCATCTTGATCAATTAACTGTATAAATGATGGAAAAATAATGTAATATCGTCTATCAAACAATAAACATGGATAACTGAACAGCACCTAAGGAGAAAAAAGTTTTAAAATCAACTGCAAAATATGCACTTTATGATACAACGATGTTTACATAATTACAGCAAATTGTTCATGTCAACTGTGTTTTTATGACCACATGCATCGAAAGTTTCTTCTGTAGTAGAAAACTGTTCGTTATGAATGTTGATATTTCACCCTTGAAAAATACTGTGTGAGCAACCGTAACATTTACTTGATAACCTAATATTCATTTTATTGAAAAGCTAAGTTTCAATAGCCGATTACTTTATATTTTTATCATAATCGGTATAAAACATTACATTCCAGCAAATATCAGTGAGGTGATGTTTTATTAATGGAAAGCTAAACAATGGTCTATCTGAACTCTGTGCAGAGTAGAGAATAGAACCACGGATTTTAGCGTTGGAAGTTATTAACATTGCAGCTGACCCATCAAAGAACACATTACTAAGTAATTATAATAAAGTATTAAACACTGCAGACTCTTAAAGAAATATACAGGATAAATAACAACACAATATGTTAAAACTAGACGTTTCCTTCAACCGGCTTTTATTTATTTGTGTTTCTTGACTACTTAAACGTTGTTTACCTATGTAATCGGTTGATTAAAAATATAATTAATTGAAAGCACAATCTCTCTGAAGATCAATAACGGGAAAAGAAAGCAGTAACAAATGCAGATTAAGGAAATTAAAGAATGTTCTTCAAGTTTTCGCAGCATGGTACATTAAATGGAAGTAAAGAGACTACAATTAGAACCAATTAAGAAACTAGTGCATCTACAACTAAAAAACAGAGATACAACTTCCTGTTATTTTATCTAATAAATGAAGAAATTATATATATTCTTATGACAATCTTACAAATGGAAAGCACGTGTATTTCGTTTGAGTTGTTCTATAAATTACCAAAAACGGACTAAAATATTGTGATAGTTAAGATTTGAATAAGGACAAAGCTATATTATGGGCTATCTATGCTATGTTAATCAGGTATCGAAAGGAGGTTTTTGTAGCATTGTAAATCCATTGATTTAACGAGAAGTCACTGGAATAGTTCTAATAGTACAGCTTGACTCTTTCAAAATTTATTATTCACGATAACTTCCAAATGGAAAAGAAACATCAAAACAGTTCATTATTCAGCTACATGTACTACAACGCTTTGATTTTCCGCACAGCTAAATCTTTATTGTCAACAAATAGAAAAACGACCTGTCAAGTTTTCTAGAAATTGTAACCGACAGGGAAAAGCTAGCAGTTCATTTGAAGGCATTTCCACAGCGCAATGTATGTGAATGCGCCTAATACAAAAATCTGCACTTAAAAAAAAAAAATGATATAAAGCATTGGAAAAAAAAAACTACGTGAAAAATAACTGCATTTATAAAAGTCACAGAACTCAAACTGTTGCTCTTTGTGGAAGTCTTGAGAAATTTTTGACCCTCAAGTTGACTCAACTGCTGTTAAACTAGTTTCAGATTTGTGTTAGCAGCTGCTAGAACAGACCGCTTGATTTTACTCGATTACACCATGAATACTAACAAAACAGGTGACTCCTTGTTGGGATGCATTATTATAATAATTTTTAGTTAACTGTGAAACCATGGAGTGAACTGATATTGTTCGCGCACTCCGAAACAAGCTAGAAGAAACCTCCATTGCAGAAGAAAACCTTCTCATAAGGCAATAGAACAAAGTCGCATTTAAGAGTAATGGTGGCAAAGCAAACGAGTAAACTTGCCAAGAAGAAAGTGCATAATTTCTGTTGAATACCGATAACACTAATCTGGTACCAACTGCAATATGTAATGTAGTGTAAATACTACATGTAGAACACTGTAAATTAATGTGTGAAAAAACGCTTCAAGTCGCCTTGGATAAAAGCTTTTTAATCAAACTATTCTTGAGACAGATGAAAACATTTTAAATCAGAAGCTGATGTAATATGCCACTGTGACGGATTTACTATTATATATCTACTTTAATATCGGTGTTTGTTTACGTTAAGTTTATATTTATAAATAAGCATAACTGATACTGTTAAGTCTATTGCGAAATTCTCGCCTATTCAAATAAAGTTGTAGAAGATTCTCGAGTGTAAAAATCAACAACATATGTATATGCGTCAACACTAGTATATCGCCAATGTTGTTGTGCAGGCTGAAATTTCTAAAAGCTCTCTTCACGCCTATAAATGTAACAAACGCGACCCGCCAAAAACTAATATATATTATTCGTTTGTTATTGTTGGTATACAGTACACTTCGGAAGCTATAACTGTGTTTAACTCTTAATAATGTGAAACATCAGGAACATTTATTAATTTCGAACATTAAAAACCATTTAACTTTATTATATTCACTCGGACTTTAATAATTTTACAAAAAGATCGGTAGAAAAACTACGTGTGACCAGTGAATAAATACGAAGAAAGAAGAATACTGAACCATCTAGCTAACGGCTTGGTGAATTATACCTGCATCAACTCAAACTTCGCTCACTGTGAACCCTTGATATCAAGAGAGTTCTGAATTAGATAGAAGACTCAACATTATATGCAAGTTTGTAAAACTTTTATATACATATCATTATTTGTATTACCTGTTGTTGTAAATTGTAATATTGTTTGTATATGAAAATATATTTGTATCAAAAAAGAAAACTATTAATCTTGTTGGCAAGTTATAAATTGAATATATATCGACATTTATTTAAACTTCTAAATCTAAATTATCCTTTAACTCGTGTATTGTAATTTGAAGTGTATGAAACTAACAATGTTTAGGGAGATTCAGGGACCTAGTGACCCATTTTAGCTGGACCATCATCTACGCCAAACCAAAACTGTTACGTAAATAAATTATAAAAACATTAAGGTCTGTTCTTATCATTTGTATATTTATGAAGCTGTATTTTAACTCATTCAAATTACTGCCTCCGCAATATCCAAGGCAACACATGCCATAGGCCAATCACCTTATTTCGAAAAGAAAACTGTCTCAACTGTAGATGGCTTCTACCTTGCCTAAACCTATATTTTTGTCCCATTTTCCTATAATTCTCGCTATTAAGTATAAAAATTTTCATCCATCAACATTATCAATTCCTTTAACATTAACACTTCATTCTGATCCCCTCCAACTCTTCTTTTTCCAACATAATAATTTTAAAGATCTTGACTCTCCTTATACGACAGCCTCTTCATCCATTTTAGTAACCCACCACCTTTGAATCCTTTCCAAAAATTCTATTTACCCAAGTAAGTAGCCCCAGACTGAACACAATACTCTAAATGTGGCCTAGCCAGTGACCTGTACAATAAAAGTACAACATCTTTGGACTTCTATTCAATATTTCTGTAAATATAACAAAATTATATTTGTCCTACCATTAACAATAGCACGCTCCTTGGATGGCTTAAGAGACTGATCAACCATTACACCAAAATTACATTCTTCCATGACACTGCTAAGGCTATTCTCATCAAAAGTATACTAATAATTCAAATGATGATGACCCACACGCAATGTTTTGCTTTTATCACAATTAAAACTCATTGTTTCCTCAACTCACAGCATCCTCCTCACAGCCAGCAATACACAATACATCATTAGCAAAGCTAAGCAGTTTATAGACCATTCCTTCATCTATGTTATTAATGTAAATCAAAAAAAAGGAATGGTCTCAAGACTGAGCCCTGAGGTACACCATTTCACTGAACTTCATTTATAAGAACCTTCTGCTTTCTTCCATCAAGCCACTCTTTTATTCAATTAGTCGACTTATTCCTCACACCTAAAGAGGTAAGTTTATTTACAAGCCTTTTATTTGGCACTTTGTCAAATGCTTTCTGAAATCCAGACACATCAAATCCACACCCTTACCCTCATCTATAAATGAATCATGTCAAAAGATTTGTAAGGCAAGATTTTCCCTTAGTGAAACCATGTTCAATCTCTGATAAAATTCTAAACTTTGTTAAATTACTTTGCAAAATTAATTTTTAAAGATAGGAGTGGCATTAGCTAATTTCCAATGTGTTGGTACTAATAAACGACTTCCAAAAAAAAAAAAAATTGTGGCAACTGCTCGCATATTCAATTCTTGACCTCCTTTAAAAACCCCAGGGAAACATTATCTGGCCCAGGAGCTTTAACGTTCTTTAAACTTCCCAATTTATTTTAACAACTTCAGAATTTCTGTAACTGTCTTGTTCAACTTTGTTTCATTTATCAGTATTGAGTAATACTGCTTAAGTCTTCATTAGTAAAAACTGAAGAAAATGCAGAATTTAATAACTTAGCCTTCCTTTACCCTCCCACAAATGTCCTATCCCCATCCTAACATTCTGTTTACTTCTAATGTACTTTTTAAAAAATCCTTATTGTTAATTTTTCTATTTTCAGACAACCTTTTCTCATAAATCCTTTTGGATGTCCTAATTTCCCGTCTCGCCAACTTTCTTAATCTTTTATAATACCAGTCAATTTAAATTTCTTACATTTGTTATGCTATTCTTTAATATTATCTCTTATAGCCTTTGTGAATCAACCTGGTTTACATGCAGTCACCCTTTTCTTTCTGTAAAGAATTTTTTTTTTTTGAATTGTTACATATTGTAATTTATCTCGGACGGGTCTCCGATTTATTATGTTACGTACATTAAGCATTACTATTTCAAACAACCGGAAATTTGATTTCGAATTTATAAGTTAATTGCATTTCGATAAGTATCAAATTTATGACATTTGCCAGCAAGATTGAGACAGTTTTCTTCCTGAACACAAATATATTTTAATATACTAACAAAAACAATACTATTTATAACAGTTATTGCTAATAGTTATTACAAATAATGGTTTGTATTTTAAAAACTTGCAAATAATACCGAGTCTTATTTCCGGTCTAGAATTGAATATTTTATCAACGATCCAAGTCCACAACAAGCAAATAAATTTTCTGTTGATATTGTCACACCTCGTTTAAGCTAATACTCTCTTTCCTTGGCTAGTCTCATACGCTTAGAAGCTTTTTCCGGGGAAGATTTTTAACGTCCTCGTTGAAATAATAACGTCCGAAGTAATTCACTTAAGTTGAAAGTTTGTAATTTTCGAAATATATAAACGTTCCTGGTCAAATTCTGTAGTTTTCGATTAATAGGTGTTACTCACAATTATAGTTTCCGATGCCTACAGCACACTGACTAGCTGACTAAACAATATTCTATTACTGTTTCTCAGCTATCTGCTTTTATACGATCACGCGAGTTTTTCGTAGAATCAACAATGTTCAGAAACGCGCTAGTGTTTTCGCAAAACAAATATTATTGATTCTTACTCAAGAATCTTTTACAAATTTAAGAAAACAGCCGGAACCTACGCAACACATATCCAACAATACAGGCATCAAAATAAACGTATAGCGGTAAATCCATTAAAAGCCACTCCCCCTCTTTTCTATTGTCACTATTAAATAACCAAGAATAATGTATTTGAAATAAATTTGTCATCAAAATAATCTACATTTAGCCATGTTTCAGTTATTCCCATTATATCAAAATCTTCTATTTCTGCCAATGCCCTTAAGTCATTTATTTTATTTGTTATACTTCTAGTATTACAACAATAACGATTAAATCTATTCTTATAATTATTTTTATACTGATTTCCTACACTAAACTTTCCTCTACATGTTAATTTTGTTTCATGTAGTTTATCTTTGTCTTCAATATTATCTAGTCCTAGTTTAAAACTTCCCTCACAGCTGAGTTAATAGTCCTTGCAAACATGCCAGACCCTTTCTTACTTAAATGTAAACAATCCATTCCAAAAAGGTCCCTCCTCCCATTGAATTGATCTCAAGTCCAACCAGCTAACCTGCTCAACCTTACATATTAGTTTCAGTCTCGCATTTAGCCCTAGTCACTTACTCCAAATTATATCTTCATAATTAATTCTTGGCAGTGTTCCTGACAACAAATTTATGGCATTTGTTCACCTATTTTACGTATTAATTAGCTCCTCTGATTTATTTATTCTTCCCTACATCGTTAGCCCTTACGTTCACAACAAGCACTGCAACACTGCGTAACACCACATTCCTTGGCAATATACATGTTAAAGCTCTCTCATGACTTAATATCTATTTAACATTATTTTCAAGAAATACACGTACCAAAGCGGTAAAAGCTGTGCTAAATTCCAGTTGTTTCTCTAATTCTGACTGGCTAAAGTTGTGCAATTTAAGATGTTAAATGTAACAAATGCGAGCGTTTTTGGTGAAATTAACTGCATTATATGGGAACTCCATAAGGCTCAACACCCCGTTCAATTTCATTACACATCTGGTCTTAACATATAAGACTAAGGGTAAGTTGATAGAATATGAAATCACACAATAAATAGAACTCGAGGGAGACAGTTTGGCGTTTCGTCTCAATGAAAGAAATAAGTAATATATCTATAAACATTTCAACCAGCACATGGTAGTAATATGTTTATTGTTCCTGTGATTTTTTCTCATTCTTAAATAGATGAATACATGTGATTTAATTTCCTGTCCAAAATTTTTTACACCATTGAAAGTGAGCTTGGAAGGTAAGGTAGCTCCGAGACTGAAAAGTTCAAACAAAAATATACGTTCCTTAGTCCATCCTTTCAAAATGTTGGCTATTTAGTTAGGTTTACCAATATCTTATCTATTTTTAAGTCTAGTATTAATTTAGTTAGGTTTACTAATATCTTATCTATTTTTAAGTCTAGTATTAATTTAGTTAGGTTTACTAATATCTTATCTATTTTTAAGTCTAGTATTAATTTAGTTAGGTTTACTAATATCTTATCTATTTTTAAGTCTAGTATTAATTTAGTTAGGTTTACTAATATCTTATCTATTTTTAAGTCTAGTATTAATTTAGTTATTCGTTCTTGAAGAATTTTTATTTTATTCGTACCTAGCATTTTAAGTAATATAATAATGTAATCATTTAAGGTAATAAATTAAAACTAAAACACACGTTACTAACTTTTCCTTGTCTCAACAGTTGACGCTGGCGTAATACAATACCTAGACCACGCTCTTATAAATTTGAGCGAACTGTGACTTAGAATAAAAAAGGTTCAAAGTTTAAACCGCGATATACTAATAAAAACTCCCTATACCTGTACGTCAAATCCTGCTTCTCGATTATGCGTGAGTGGCATATTTCTGCTGAGTGGTTACTTTTTCTGATTATTCAAACATGGCTATGTCTCAAACTTGATGGTCTCTGACCCAACCGCTAAGCTCATGTAGCGCACAAGGTGCCTTTCAGGTTCAAATGCACATCGAACACAGACGCAATGCAGTACCTTACTATATATTCTGTATCGTGTTGAAAGGTGTAATACTTTTTTCACTTGTTTATTCTTCACCACACTACTTTCGTAGAATACTTACTATTATTATATTAAAACAGCTGTGCATATAATAAAGGCTGTAAAAAATAATCTCGTGACCAGAGGGTTTGGTATGTTAGTAAAGTTTCCTTATTTCTAAACATTTTGTTTCAACAAATATTTATCAACGAAAGTACTACAACTACTAAGTTCTGCAATGTTCGAAGTAAATAACACGTTTAATATGAAATTCCCGTTATTTTGATCCAAGATTAACTAACTCACCTGTGTCGTAACGTCTACAATTTGCCTCCGCTATAAACCGCACTACGATTCATAATAAAACGAGAAGTGTAGTAAACCATTCCAGAGAGAATAACATTCGTCACGTGATAATGCCAGCGATGACGACCAACTATTGAACTCTCGAGACGTTAAACTGAATGAGGGACGAGTTTAAGCATTACATAAGCAAAGTTAACTCTTAACTAGAGTGACGTAAGTTGTTACTATGAGAACGTTTGTTAAGTTTATTTTCGCCGATGACTTTTACTTTTTCCCTAATTAATAAATTAAAATTTTACCTCAAGTCTCCTCAATGTATCATATCAAAATGTTTGTCAGTCCTTTACGATTTGTTTGTTTTGGAATGTCGCACAAAGCTACTCGAGGGCTATCTGTGCTAGCCGTCCCTAATTAAGCAGTGTAAGACTAGAGGGAAGGCAGCTAGTCACCACCACCCACCGCCGACTCTTGGGCTACTCTTTTACCAACGAATAGTGGGATTGGCCGTCACATTATAACGCCCCCACGGCTGAAAGGGCGAGCATGTTTGGTGCGACGGGGATGCGAACCCGCGACCCTCAGATTACGAGTCGCACGCCTTAACACGCTTGGCATCTAAATTATCCCTGTTGTACTATGTTAAAACATAGCTTTAAAAACCTTTTAAAAATGTTATATTTAATCATTCTTCTAATGTGGTCTATAAAACGGAATTTTAAGAGGGTGAACTAGCTAAGAATAGTGTGTTAGATTACAGCTGAACATTTATCTAATTATAATAGAGCATAGAAACTAGAAGTGAAAATAAAAATCAACAACATACAAACTAAAAGTAGATTCCGGAAGCAAAATTTGCGGAAAAATAACCGTTATATTTTCAAACAAAGAATTAAAACTACACTATAAAGCTACATAAAAATAAACTACTTATCTATTGAATGTCACGCAAAGCTACCCAAAGGCTGCACTAGTTGTCCCTGATTTGGAATTGATAGACTTCAAGGGAAGCAGGTAGTCAATACCACTAACCGCCAACTCTTGGGGTATATTTTGCTGACGAAATGTGCAAATTCACTGTTAAAGTTTTTATATCCCACGACTGAAAGGTATTTTAAAGTAGAACCGACTTTCTGACAAATATCAGACAAACAAACTTGCAAGTAACAGAAAATTCAATAAAAATAAGGGGACGTTCTATAGGTGATAATTTTACTGAATTTTTTAAAAAAAGTGTAAAATAAGCAGATTCAACTGTTTAAATGACAGTAAAAATAATCTTTATTTAAACACAACATTAAAATAGTGTGACAGCTGTGTAGACGATCGCCTTTACTAGATCATTACATAGTTTTTGGTCTCTTAACTTGAATTTCTATGGAACTAATAACAATGAAAGAAAAAACAGAATTAAACACAGAAAATATGCCTGTATTTCGAATATAACCTTGCTTTCTTCGTCTAGTAGATGGCGTCACTTCGTAACCTGTATTTCCTGGCAGCAGTGGTTAAATACCAATTGTAGTTGACATCAGAGTTCGGCCATAAAATATGTTCCAGTTTTAACCAGTTAAACCCGAGCTCAAAATACAGCATTGAAATAACCTTGCAGACAGAGGGCACTACCTCACAAGAGAATAAAGGGCCGAAGTGACTAGAACAAGGTAATATTGGGCATCCTTAACCACGTGTTTCCACCATGATAGTGTAGAAATCAAATATTCAATGATTTAGAACAGGGGTGTGCAACAGGCGGCCCGCGGGCCACAACCCGGCCCGCCAAGCCATTTAATGTGGCCCTAGTTGTTTTATCTAACCATGTGGCCTGATCTGTAATCCAACGCAAATGGAATATTTTTAAAAGCATCGATCCTACGGGATTCCCAGGCTTCGACTCGACAAACTTCTAAAATTATCTTTGCTCGAGAGGAGCAGGCCGAATTCGATTGGTCGGCCTCCTTAGGGCATGAATAGGCGACGTGCACTAGCACTATTGTCTACGACTCAACGTCATGTCCTGAACCTCGCCTTCGCCCGCTGGCGACAATTTTCCCTAACCTCTGCTGTCCGTCATTCATTATTGGTGAAAATTTTATTACCTTTTACAGTTATTACAAGAGATTGAAGGTAACTTGATTATTATTTAGCATATTGTTGTGACTTTACTGAATTTATTAAAATTTTTGCTTTCAGATGCATCTGATTCTATGTACAGTGTGACCTCGTTATTCGCGGGGTTACGTTCTTTACCCTCCGCGAATAGCGAAAACCGCGAATATTGGACGCAGTTTTAAAACGTATATGTATGCTATTATATACTATATGAAATGCTTCCCAAACACTAATGATACTTATACTCATTGATGCAGTAATAATGTAGCAATATTGCATACTGTTATGTATTTCACTAAATTGTACCGTGCGTTACCGGGCTGTGCTTTGCCGTTTGCGTTGTTGGGGAAGCTGAGGCAGTCAGCCAATAGCAGTTCAATCTTGTTTGGTGAAGACGACAATTGATAAAACGGCTTGATTGAGTAAATACAACAGAAATCTCCTCGAAAAGCCCTTTCAGTCTCTGTGACCTACAAAAACGCAGTTCGCGCATAACCCGCGAATATGCGGGGCCGCGAATAGGCGAGGTCACACTGTATTTTGCTATTCTCAATTAATTTAAGTACCGGAAGGCTATGATCGGGATGCCAATTTAGAAACATGTGTTTCTGTCCATAAGAGGTTCCATGTGTAAATAAATTCTATGTTTTTTCTACTTTGCTATTTTCGTGAGAATAATTTTTGTTTTGATTTCAGGGCTAGTAAAATGTCAGCAGTTAAGAAACGAAAAATTGATGATGAGGGAAGGTTATTCAACAGTGAATGGTGCACAAAATATCTTGTTGTCCCACATAATCAAGGTGTTGTCTGCCTCGTCTGTCAAACTACAATTGCAGTCATGAAAGAGTACAATATTAAGCGACATTACGCAACTAAGCACTCCTCCCAGTTTGATGAAATTGTTGGTCAGGCACGAAAGGACAAAATTGAACATTTAAAAACATCCATTGAAAAGCAACAAGGTGTTTTACCACTTTCAAGAAAAATTCAGAACTGGTGACAAAACTGAGTTTTAAGCTTTGTGAATGTATGGCAGAAAAGGGAAAGCCTTTCAGTGATGGAGAATTTATTAAAATTGTTTAACAATATTCACAGAATATGCATGTCCAGAGAAAAATATTTGGTGGAGCAAACTAGCCTTTCCGCTTTACTGTCTCACGCAGGACAAAAGATCTTTCAGAGGACATCAAAGAAACTTTGAAGAGAGATTGAATTCGTGTGAAGCTTTCAGTCTGGCTTTGGATGAAAGCACTGATATCAATGACACATCCCAACTTGTCATTTTCATCAGAGCTATTACTGCAGGCTTTGATGTTTTCGAAGAGTTTTTAGATATGGCAAGCCTTTCCTCCACAACCACAGGACAGGATATTTGTGAACAAGTGCTTAAGGTTGTAGAAAAGTTTGAACTGAATCCTTATAAATTATGTGATGTTACAACAGATGGTGCTCCTTCCATGACAGGTAGGACAAATGGATTCACCAAGAAATTTCTAACTGCAATTGGAGCACAAGACGTAGTTGTAAGCCATTGCATTATTCACCAAGAGAGCTTGTGCACCAAAGTTCTGGATTTTGCAGAAGTCATGAAAAATGTCGTCCAATGCGTAAATTATATTCGAACACGAGGATATTTTTTTTTATATATTGAATTTTTGTTCCAAGAAAGTACCAGAGGTACGAGAATTACAGTACTTACGAAATTAATTAGCATACAAGTGAAATTCTTGTGTTATAAGCATTTATTGTGAATTTAGGCCTATTAATGAGTGTTAGTTAAGAAATTTGTGGAATTGTTAATCAAAGAAATATAACGCTTTTGTTATCATTAAATGGATTAAAGTTTGCATGACTTTTACAGAACGACCCAAAATTACCAGTCGAATAATAAAAACCATTAAAAAAATACAATGTTAAACAAAGATAGGTTCCACTATAACAAAGCATATTTCGGAACTCAAAAGTATTATTTTTTTCCTTATTCTTTTTTATTTTTTGAAAGGGGAAACTTTTCAAATTTTGTAAGAGTATTAATATTGTATATTTTAATTGACATTTCCAGATAAGATAATATTTGTAACTTACTAAGTTACCATTTTCCTTGCGATTCATGTGAACTTCAGCCTCGTAATTGTAATGGTAATTTTACGTTTTTAGGTTACCTTGACAAATCCGCGAATATAAATAAAGATTTGGAAATTATAGAAACGTGTAAAGATAAAATTATCCTTATCATAGCAGGAACGTGTTTTAACTATAACTTATGTGTATTATTGTTGTAGATACACCGCATAGCGATATCTGTTTCTTCAGTGCTTCTTACAATAGAATAAAACAAAATAAATTACCTATTATTGTTTTGAATTTCGCGCAAAGCTAATTTAGCAGTGTAAGACTAGAGGGAAGGCAACTAGTCATCACCACCCACCGCCAACTCTTGGGGTACTTCTTTACCAACGAAAAGTGGGATTGACTGTCACATTATAACACCCCCACGGCTAAAAGGGGGCGAGCATGTTTGGTGCGACGGAGATTTAAACCCACCACCCTCAGATTAGGAGTCGAACGCCTTAATCCACCTGACCATACCGGGCTATCTATCATTACTTGGGAAAGTACATGAATTAGTAATTGCCTGTGTCGTGTCTTTTCGAAATTGTGCTCATATGAAAACTTCTTTACTGGCTTTGATTGCTTAAAACCTAAAGATGAATAAGTACTATAAATGTTCATTTTATGAAAGTATGCTTCATAAGAGTTGTTAATAATGTATTTAGAAGTCTGCTTGACCTTCAACCTCAAATATTATTCACGTGATCATGTTTTATTCTACGTAATTTTAAGTTAAAAAGTATTTAAGTGCATGTTACAGATTCCAATTTTAGTTTCAGCCATTCAAACGTGAAAATTATTTGAGGTTCCAGGCCGACAGTTCCATACTGCGAAAGTGGATTTACTACCATTATTATTCAAAACTGTATATTCTTTACAAAGACTGTACAGATGTTAGGAAACTAAGAAGCACTATATAAAATTATATAAAATCGCAAAATAGAAAAAATGGTTAAAAGGATTCTGAACTTTAAAAGTTAATTACTGCAGCTGGAGAGTGAATAAAACAAAATCTATCTTCAAAAGTCTGTGTGCTATCCTGCAATCTGTAATAGTCAACACATTTAACGTGGGTACTTTTAACCACAATATGCCATTAAACAGATCTCCCATTAGGCCAGCTGTAAGTCTACTGTAAAATGTGGGTCTCGATTCCTCGTGGTAAGCACAGCGCAGAGAGTCTATTGTGTAACTTTGTGCTAGATACCACAAAGCAACAACTAATAAAAGGACTCTGACTTTAACAAGCTAATTGAAATAGCTCAGGACTTCTGAAAGTCCTGATACAGACTGCTCTTAATAGCAAATGATATGAAATCCAAGACTTGCTCTAGGCTCAATGTAGAAATTTGATACTTTAATACAGAGGTTTGGAAGATGTGGATGTACTTTTATATCCTTCCCCACCTATAAAAACAACTTCTAAAGACAAAAAAGCACCACGTTTAGGACTAAAATTTCATACGTATGAGCGCCATTGCTGAAAACTTGAAGAAAAAAAAGATCAACTCAAACAGCCTAATCACTCTACAGTTAACAAACTTGGTGTGTGAAAATAATTTGTTTATATGATTATCGCGATACAACCTGCACGTGTAAGAAATGTGGTCTCATATTTACACAGTTTTAATATGACTTTTCAACAAATAATTCTAGGAAAAATGTTATTTTTATTTTGCATAAAAATCATACAAGCCATTCTAAGAAAAGGTAATGTAAGATATGTTGTCGTCTAGTACACATGTGCTAACCTACGTTTGCTACACATTGTGACATTGAATAGCAGAAATAAATAATAATTTTCTATTTATGATTGTATTTTTCAAAATGTTTTAACTAACGTATTCACCAATAGTTCGTACACAGTGCAAGCGTGTTAAGGCGTGCGACCCGTAACCTGAGGGTCGCGGGTTCGAATCCCGGTCGCACCAAACATGCTCGCCCTTTCAGCCGTGTGGGCGTTATAATGTGACGGTCAATCCCACTATTCGTTGGTAAAGGAGTAGCCCAAGAGTTGGCGGTGGGTGGTGATGATTAGCTGCCTTCCCTCTAGTCTTACACTGCTAAATTAGGGACGGCTAGCACAGATATCCCTCGAGTAGCTTTGTGCGAAATTTAAAAACAAACAAACAATCGTACACAGTGTTTTGTATAAGTAATTTGCGCCTATTTCAGATATGTATATATAACTGTTTAGTGCATAGCGTGGAAGATAGAGAAGTGTGATCTTGAACAGGGTATAAGTTATCAAAAAAAAGTACCTACGTGGGTGAAGAGGACCTGCTTTTCAAAAATAAAACATATACTTATGAACATCAGAAAAAAGCTGCAAAGCATCTAAAATATGTTACGGTACTAGTACCGCCTTAAAATTAAGTCCGATACTTTAATACCGGTGAGTGCCAGCAAAATTTCACCCCTGATTTTCATTCATAGTAAAATATAGTATGGAACTACACAAGAGTTACCAGGAAGAAAAGTGCAATACAATAGCATATAATAATGGTTACCAATTCCGTTAAATAAGATAACGTTACTACCGATATTCTGCTTGTAGCCACTGTAGTGATATGTATGTGTGTGTTTTCTTATAACAAAGCCACAAGAGGCTATCTGCTATGTCCCCCGAGGAGAATCGAACTCCTGATGTTAGCGTTGTAAGTCTGAAGACTTACAGCGGGGTATCTGTCGTAATAAAGCTGACATAAAAAAAACGCCTCGTTTTCTTTTCTAACACATATTAAAACTAGCACTAACGGCAGCTCGCATATTTTAGTTTTTACAATAATACCGTTAGGATGATACAATTGTGACTGAAATAGGATAATTATGCAAATTGCGTGATGAGCGTTTAAAACGGTTTAGTTATAAAACACCTGTTGCTATGAAGACTTAAGACTAATGTAATGCAAAGCCAGGAAAAAAATATCATTTGGAAAAATATTTCATACCGAGATCCAAAGACTTTGGAATTCACTGGTTTGTAAAGAATCAGCTTTGTCCATAGAATTCTTTATCAAAGATCATAAAAAGTTCACTATTAACTATTCATAACTATATACTAAATTCTATGGTCTTAAGAACATAAACCTACTGTCCCATTTGGAATTTCCAACTACAATGGCATCTGGTTTCTTAACAAAAACAGCTTACTTATAGATTCCAACCTGTTTACTGGATTCCGAACATTTTTTACAATGTCTAGTTGACGAGAAGCTATTAACTGAATACAAAACGCAATTTCAATATTAGAAAGAACTATATATTTTTAAAATTCATATGTTTTTTTTTATCTGTTGTACATAGAAAAATTTTGTTTATTTTGTTCACAATGTTCCACCAAGTTTTTCTGGCATCATTAGTTGAAATACAAGAATTGTTAGTCTCAAACAGTTTCACACTTCTCAGAATATTCCACAAAGAATAAGCCTATGGATTTCCTTAACTTATTACTATGGACTTCTGGAACAGAACTGAATATTAACAACATGTAACCAAAAAAAAAAAAACACCTTTATTTCATTTATGAATCACGTTACCCACAACAAATGAAAATACTGAAATGAGAACATTTGTAGTACCACTTTCTCCTGTCGCAAAGAACAGGATCAGAACATTTCAGAACAAGAATGATTATTCTTGCATCTGTATTGTTTATTATTGTTAAATAAAACTTTTAAATTAATTGAAAATATAAAATTTGTAACGGAGGCATTTTGATTTCACAGCTCTGTTGTAATATACAAAAGAACAGATAGCTATCAACCCCTTCGCCCTAAATTTAGTGTGTGACTCATGCATCTGAGTTTATTTCTACGCTCATACCAAACCAGAATATTTGGTCAAATTAACAACTTTCTATCATGTGGTTTGTTGGCCGGCTAGATCAAAGTCAAACTCACCATTACATTGATTAATGAAAGCGGATTATACCATTCTGCTTCACTGAATAAATATTTCCTGGAAGAATATGCCCCATGACTACCAAGAAAGCGAAGGCCTACGGCGTTCCCAGAACATCTGCAGGCAGAAATTTTACTTTTCACAAAAGTCTCATTCAAACAGTTTACTGTCCTGAAGTAATAATATTCTATATTGTAGTGAGCTGTTGAAATTTAAGTCGCTTTCTGTAACTGTAACTGTTTATTTTATTTGATAATAAGAACCATAACACATTTTTATTGTACATCACCCGCATGCAGCAACGTGTGAGCATCATATTTTGGTACTGATGATTTATTTGTATAAATTTAATCATTAGTAATGCTCCGAAATGGGTCAGCATAGCTAAAGTTATTGGTTACAGTTGAAACTGTGTTATTCACTATTAGGAACAGTAATTAAAGTTTATTTGAAAATTGTTTTGGTTATTGTTTACTTAGAGATACATTTTATATTTAATTAAAAAGCCAAAATTTATTATTATTATTATTTTGTGACTTTGCATAAGGGAGTAAATCCATTTGAATGAAAATTACAGACATCTGACTAGTGCATCTTACTTGCTCCTGTATTATTTTGCGTCCTATGACAACAGCAAGGAGGTTAAATCCACTGGGTTTCTATTAATGGCTATCAAAGGAAGAACCTCTTAGCATGAATTTCTTACAGAACGCAGATAAAAGTGATAAACATTAATGAGAAATTTTACAGTGAGATTAAGATTTCAGTTCTTTATGAAGTCATAATTATGAGTGATTTTAATTTGAGATATAATGTTGAGGAAGTATTAGGGTTAATCCATGAGGGAGAACGATTTCTGGAGTTCTTCGAAATAGATGTTTTCGCCAATTGGTCAACGAACCTACTAGAAATAATGATCTTTTAGGTTTATTGTTAACTTTAAATATAGAATTGATTCAAAAGGTGAAACTGGGGAAGGCCTAGGTAGAAGTTGTCATTGTTGTATTTGGTTTGATGTTTTGCTGTATATGAAAATCAGGAATAATGATCTCATGATTCAAAATTTCAAAAAAGGAAATTTTGAAGAGGTGCAACAAGAATTATCTGTTGTGAACTGGGCAGCTGAGTTATTTGGAGATATTGAACAAATGTGGAAAAATTTTAAATACAAAATTTCAATGTCCAAAACAAATATATTCCTTACAGGAAGAAAAGTGTAGCTACAAGTATAAAACAAGATTGGCTGATAAAGGGTATGAGGGATAAACTTAAAGAAAAGCATCACAAATTTAATAAATTTAAATTAACAGATATTACAAAAAATGTAGAAGATTATAGAAGATTAAAAAGTTGGTCAAACAGGAAATTCAGTTATCCAAAGCGATATATATAAAAAATTGACTTAAAACATAAAAATTAACAATGAGGATTTTTTAAGTATATTAGAGGTAAACAAAATGATAGGATGAGGATAAGACCCTTGTGGGATAATAAAGGAAAGCTTATATTGGATGGTTAGGAAATGTCTAGGTTATTAAATTCTGCGTTTTCTTCAGTTCTTATCAATAAAGACTTAAGTAGTATTCCTCATCATTGGGAAGTTGTCCCAATAATTATAGGTCTATTTGCCTTACAATACTCTGTGTAAAAAGTTTTGGAACGTCTGATAAAAGATACTTTGCAAAGTCATTTAAAAAGAGTTTAAATTTTATCAGATAGTCAACATGGTTTCACTAAAGGAAAACCTTGCCCTACAAATCTTTTGTCACGCTTTGAAAATGTTAGTGCATATGTAGACGCGGGTATGATGTAGGTTTGATATGTCTGAATTTTCAGAAGGCATTTGACAAAATGTCACATACAAAAACTTCTAAAGACATTTATCTCTCTAGGTGTGAGGGATAAGTTAACTAATTGGACAGAAGAGAGACTTGATGGGAGAAAGCAAAAGGTTGTTATAAATGGAGTTCAGTCAAACTGGATTAATGTTACAAGTGGTGTACTACATACATGAATAAATAATCAATAAATTACTTATACTTGCTGTTAATGTCTTGGGTATTGCTGGCTGTGAAAAGAATAATGCTGGTTTACAAAATTTAGTGAAATGAGCAAATAGATAGCAGATGAGTTATCATTATGATAAATGCAAGATACTGCATGCGGGTTATCATAATTTCAATTATAAGTATACTTTAGAGTGGCCTTGATAGTGTTGGGAAAGAAAAGGATCTTGGTATAATTGTTGAATAGTCTCTTGAGCCATCCAAGCAGTGTGCTGTTGCTAGTGGTAGAGCAAATACGATTTTAGATTGTATCTACATAAATAATGAATAAAAGTATAAAGTGGTCTTAATTTCATTGTATAGATCATTGGTTAGGCCACATTTGGAATATTGTGTTTAGTATTGGGCTCCTTATCTCAAGAAAGACATTGAAGTGTTGGAAAGGATTCAGATGTGGATTACTAAAACGGTACTTAGGATGGATTGGTTGTTATACGAGGAGAGATTAATATCCTTAAATTGTTTTCTGTTAAGAAAAAAAAGTTAGAGGAGGAGATCTGATTAAGTGTTTACAATTATAAAAGGAATCGATAATGATGATGCATGAATATATTTTCCACTTAACAGCAAGAATAAAAGAACGAGGAAATACAAATATAGATTTAAACAAGGTAGCAGCCGTATTCAGCTAAGACTGTTTTACTTTCAAATGGTATGTTAGCGTATGGAATTGGTTGCCTTCGGATGTTGTGGAGGCAGTAAATTTGAGTGACTTTAAAACAAAATGTAATAGATATATGAATGATAAGTGCTGACCTTACTTTTCTTCAAATTTATTTGTTTGACAGTTTTAGTTTGGCTTAGAGATATAGACCAACAGGTCCCTCAACATTATATTATATCAAATGTATTTTAGAGAGATAATTTTATGGAAATGTGTACGTATTTTTTATAGCAAAGTCATATTGTGCTAGTTACTGTGTTCACCAATGTGAATCAAACCCCCGAATTTAACATTGTAAGTCCATAGACTTACCATTGTCCCACTTTTGAAAAGAACATTTTTAGTGATTTTTTGTAAGGAATAATGAAAGAATAAGAAATGCAAATTATTGATAAATAGCAATACCCTGTTTCTACAACAACATAATTCACACTTCTCAGAACAGCCTATCCATATTTGTAAATGAATAGATGAAACTAACTATAAACCATACAGCCTACGAGATGTTCAGTGATAGTATTTAAAGAACACAACGTCAATAACTAAATGAACAAAATAACAGTAATAATAATAAATGCGCTAATAAACTAATATGAAATGATATATCTGTAAAAATAGAAGATATTGCGTCTCTAATTATTTCTTCAGTATTACAATTGTTTAATTTCGTATTTAATTTCAGTTGCGTAAGCTTCTCGAAATTTTTATTATCCATCAATTCAGATCTTTTTTATTTCAATATATCTTTCACTGTTGAGAAAATGTGCTCTATAGCTGCTCTCGATAGAATGGCCTTATCGAAGTAAATGAAGTGCATTTCCTTATCTCAAAGCCACATTGAGATATCTGCTGTGTCGACCGAGCGGCTGAGTAAATGAAGACGGATTTAAAACCAAGGGAACAGAACTTGCTTTATTCTATATCTTTTGAAATGGATGATTCTTTGCTCAGGAAGAGTGCTATTTGATCGTTGCTAGTTTAAGACAAATTATTGTAGATTTTGTTATTTAAACACATAAAGAAATGTTCATCTCCTTCAATGATCGAACATGAGTAAAAATAATTTAAATCAATATTTACTAAACTTTTATCATTACTGCCCTCTATCTTCTTTGAAAGTTGATAAGTCATATTTTGTTTTATATTGAGAGTTTTAACTAATCCAAATCAGTTTAAACTGTAAGTGAAAAGAAGCTGTTGACAAAGGCAGCTTCAAAGCACTTCTCAGTTCCTGAAAAAAAATTAACAAGTGGCTTACATGTTTGTAGGGTTTGTACTACAAATATCTTTCAGTTTTGTCAAACATGTGATAAGTGATGGTAGAAACAGTCCTGTATAGATCTTAGTCTCACACTGAAATAAATCCAGTGTGTGTGAGCTACAGGTCTCAAGACGATTACGTATTCTTTGATGAAGTTTATATCGGACGTGTTAAAATCAGTGATGTCCAGCTCATCATGTTTATTGACTGTATCTTCCCTCTTCCTTATTATACTCTTCATACAAAAGAACAGGGATGGCTGATTTCACGATTAGATTCACTGTTAAAAAACATCGTCTTTTTTTACCGGATTCTATTTCATGACATTAGCTAGTGTACATGGTGAAGCAACATCGATATAAATGCTGCCTTGACAGAATGGTGAACGGAAATGACATCTGGTTGCTATAGGAAAGAAGTTCAATCATGACTCAACAAATTCACGACAGCAACTGCATCACCTAACACGTTTGATTGTTTTTCGTAAACAAAATGCAATGTAAATGTTATTATACACAATAAATTTATACGAAATACGATATTCAAAAAATTATATAATATTATTATGTATCATTTTATTAATACGAACAAATTAACACGCATGATAAATCACGATTTATACTAATCAATGTCTCGATTTGAATTTTGCGCAAATAACTGCACTAGCCGTCCTTCACTTAGCAGTGTAAAATGTTACTCTTCTATAAACGAATAGTAGGATTGACTGTAACATTATAATACCACGAATAAAAGGACGAGGATTCAAACCCGTGATCCTCAGATTGCGAATTGAGCGCCCTAACTACCTGGTCATGCAAGATTGTATGTTTGAGATTTTCTTAACTAATTATCCGACATGAAATATAATCTAGCTGGTTTACATCAGTATCTTGTATTATTATTTGAAACGTATTAACCAAGAAAATTTCCTACTGAAATTGTTGAGCTCAGGAATCTAAACTACATTTTCAATGCAATTAAATTACTAAGGATTTTAAATTTAGTATTAAATTAAACTGAATGTATAAATAATAAATATCGCATATAACAGTATTATACACAAATACAAAAAACGTTTTATATATGTTACGTAATACCATGTCTCAAATAACTAGCTAGTCATCGTTGTAGATCTAATGAACAGAATATGTCAACTAGTCTGAGGAAGCCTAATAAAGTCCGTAACACACACACACACACACACACACACACACACACACACACACACACATAATAACTCTATATATACAAACTATACAATTTACGAAGTGTAGCGAGTAGTGATATGCAAAGACGGAAAATGGAGCAACGCCACCCACAATTTCTATGAATTTTCAAATGACTGTCCATCAGTCGCCCGTAGAAGCATTGCTGCGCTAACCACAGTTCTGAATACAAACTGTGTACTGATATCGGTGATATTTAGCAGAACATAAATAATGTTCTACAACACATGATTATTTGAAGTTAAGCACAAACTGAAGAATAGACTGTCTGTGTTCTTTCCACTACAGGCATCGAAACCTAATTTCTAGCATTGTAAGTCCACAGACATATCGCTATGCTATTGGGAGGAAGGAAGGGTAAAGAGCATGTAAGAGAAACATGTTTTACCTCAACTTTGTGTTTTCATTCCTCTTATTAAATAAATACTTGCTGAAGACTAGCTAACACGGAGACGAATCACCAGTTTGCCTTAAAGTAATGGCCTTGTGAACCAATGTAAGTTTTAAAGCAAGAATTACCTACAATAAATCTAAAGTGTGAGTGTTTCTTTATGTTAACTGTATACTATACCCAAGCGTATATATTTTCACAAGTCTTACGTAATTGATTACTTGTATCTAGTTAAGAAATGCTAGCGTGATATATAAAGTATTTCACATGAGAATGAAATCAAATATTACAATCAGGACGGGAAACTTTGTAGGAAAAGAGGCGAGAATTCTGCTAAATTTTCTAGTACAACGTGGAGACAGATGTTAACGATGTCCTTGGAGCTTCTGAAGATAATATTGAAGTGTCTCGATAGTAAAATGTTCGTTATTGAACATTTAGAGCCATTTTAAATTTTACCGTATGTTGTGTTTGTTAACAGTCTAACTCTGCAAAACCCACCGTTGTAATTTGGAAGAAAGGTTAGCAGAGCAAACTTGGAAATCCTCCTGATAACTTCCCCCAGTGCTGCTACCATGCTCAGTTTATTACATTTATATTGTAATATATCATGCAACAGGAATAAGACCGACTTGTCGTTTGTTTTTAGCCAAGTATTTTATCCAAGAAGTATAGATGTAATGTGAGTCTGCTAGAAACCAACACAACATGGTCATGGTATGGGACGTGAGGAACATTAGAAGCATCTTCCCCTGCCATTATAGTAACCTACATCACTACATGTAATTTTTTTTTTTTTTTATATCAAATAAGTGTGTCAGAGACATTGTTTATTTTCTTTACTTGGATGCCTAAACAAATAAGTTGTTTTCTTTCACTCGCATGTAAAGTTTATACATGGATGTTGTGAGTTTAAATATTCTAAAAACTTCTTGGAATAATCAGTGTTCTTGCTAAAGTTCCAAATGATTACAAAAGCCATGTTTTTAATATTTATTATAAAACATTGTTTTTGACTTGATGAATAAATAATTGTCATTTTCCTTTACATCATAAATACCTTAATCAGATCCCCTTAACTTTTATTTTTTCAAGAAAAAACAATTTCAGATATCTTAATCTCTCCTCATATGATAACCCCTCCATCCAAGTCACCATTTTAGTAACCCTCCTCTGAATCATTTCCAATTACTCAACGTCCTCTGTTATGCAAGGAACCTAAGACTGAACACAATACTCCAATTGTGGCTTAACCAGTGACCTTATACCATGAAATCATACACTGTTTAAACTTGTATTCAATATTCCTGTTGCTTGGATGACTTAAGACACTGATCAACTATTACACCAAGATTCCTTTCTTTCATGACATCATTTAGGTCATGCTCACCAAAATTATACTTATATTTTAAATTGTGATAACCCACATTCATTATCTTGGATTTATTATAATTAAAACCTATCTGCTATTTATTTACTAACTCAATAAGTTATCTAAATCCTTTTATAAAGCAGCAGCATCTTCTTTAAAGCTAGCAATATCCAAAAGTTATATCATCAGCAAATGTGACTTACTGACTAATTGTTCATCTATGTCATTGATGCAAATAAAAAAAAACAAACAAAGGTTCTAAGACTAAGCCTTGAGGTACCTCAACACTTTGGTTCAAGGTAATTTTAGGGATTTACAAAATTTGATGTTCTGTGCCTGCATACTTCTGTCTAAAGAAATGTTTCATGAGAAACAACTGACACACTAACCAAACATCTTAATGGAATGAAACACAGTCTCTCATAGCCATAGTTCCTGCTTGTCTATTGCCATGCCAACTATGACATAAGCTAGCCTAACCACTAACTGAATATACATGGAGCCTCTAAGTTTTGTCAGTGTTTGTGTGAAACTGCTAGTCTGATTGCTACATCTGTCACTGAACCTTTCAGCAGCTGTAGAAGCCTAGGTAAGTTCTGACTTGGTGGGGATTGAATTCCAACTGAAAGTAATGACTGTTAGAATGAATTTTAAACAGAACAAGACAATGCAATATTTGAGTGACTGTTAAATTCAAATTAATTGTACAGTCATACTAAACTTGCACATAATAAACATGGATATATATATATACATATTCTGTAAATCAAACTTCTAAATCAGAAGTATTGTAAACTTTTGTGTACAGTATACTTTATTTTTGTTTCTGAAAAACAGAAGTCAATTATACTAACTCAGAAATTGTCACAAAATGTTTGAAAATTGTAAATATTCCCAACTGAACAACCAACAAAATTACCAACAAAACACAGATGTACCAATTTTCTTACTTGGTGTGGTGTAAACCAAACTTTTATTTCATTCATTGAAAACAATTACACAATCATAAGATGTTTACTTCAAAATAAACCAAACTTTTTTCTTCAATTAAACCAAGAACCCATTGTGTTTTACTTTCAATGCTGTCTAAACTAGTTACTGTATTCTTTACTATACACAAAAATTACAATATTCAAATAAATTATTCATTTGACTGAAAGCTGATGTTCTCTCTTTATATTGGAATTAAGGTATTTCACAGGATACTTAGATGATGTATAATACTTGTTCTGCCATATATCTATACAGAAAAACATCATAAATTGAGAAATCCTGTCTAAACATTATATGATTGGCCAGCAATGTGGCATGCAGTAGTCAATAGTAAACAACATTTCCTCTTATGGGTAACTACTAATACCTGTAATCACCTTCTGCCATTGTGCAGCTTTCTCCGAATCAGAAAACCCCAACTTATTTTGTACTTTGGGCCTAGTACAGCCTAATGGCCAAGGTGTTTGACTTACAATCTGAGGGGCACAGGCTCAAAACACTGTCACCAAACATGCTTACCCTTTCAACATGGAGGTATTATAAAGTAATAGTCAATTCCCTATTCATTATGTTAGCAGAAATTCATGCAACCTGGATCATAATTTATGCTTCAATTACAGTTTACATTCGTAGAAATGTAGGGCAAACATATTAAGCAATAGAAAAAAAAATTCAGAGTCAGGCTATATGTTAGAGTATATTGCCAACAAAAACGTACCCAGAAAATTCACTCAGACCAAATCTAACAGAACTTTTCCATCACGGCGTATCACGTCACTGTTCTAGCCATTTTTTGTGCTGTGTTAAAGTTTAATTCTCATATTGTATATCAGGAAAATTGGTACAGATCTGAAGTTGTGATTGGTTAGATGTTTGGAGCTTATTGGCGCAAAACAACTAGGTTATATGCGCCAAAAAACAGGTAAAAATTTAAAAATAGAAATGAAATGATTAAAATATGTAAAATTAAATCCTGTTAAAACAAAACAAAGGCTAATTTTCGAATTAAAAAGGCCAATGGCCCTTAAAAATGTTAAAACATAACTGAGGTGGATAGTTTAGCCATCGGCAATGGCACTGTCCAACGTCAAGGGTGAACACACAGCTAAAACATATCTAACATGCTTCCGTCGCCCACGGTTGTAACGATTGCAAGACAATATAGTGTGAGCTATTGTAACTTGAGTATCACACATACCACAAATTGATGCATCAGTACAGATAAAAGAAAACAATGAGTTAAAATCTGTGACCAACGCGTGATCTAATTAAGACAACTTCCTTCTTCCGATCTTTATGGAAGCAAGATGGTTAAAGACTAACAGAAGGTTTGATCTGGAAAAGCTTGTTATCACTTTGCTCACTTAAAATCGACTATCAACTGGCACGGAGCCAAACCTTGAATACAGGACCGTAGTCCATGTATAGGACAGGCAAGGGCATGATACCACCAGAGCAGACAGACTTAACTCCAGTGTCAACGAATTCGTTGCCGCAAATACCGACGTAGCCCGGTATCCAAAAACCTGGATAGAAGTGAATGATAAAAGAGAGATGGTCCAGTTGGTTTCGAATATTAATGAGAACAGGGTGAGAACTAACGTGAAGCGATTTCAAGTTCAGTAGAGAGCTAAGCGAGTCAGTATAATTAGTACAATTGGTGTACTGCATTGTTTCTACATGATGCAGGGCAAGAAAAATGGCGCACAATTCGGCAGTGAACACAGAAACTGTAGAGAAGATCTTGTATGTAACCATCAAACCAAACATACCTTGGCAGATCCCACAGAGTCACCTGATTTCGAACCATTTGTACAAATGGAAATGGAAAGATGATTTGAAAGATGTTCGGCAAACAGAATATGGTATTTACAATCGGAAGTATCAGCCTTCCTGTAATGACTCAAAAAAAGATCACAGGTGGTGATGGTAATAAGCTATAGTGAGATGGGTTCACAAGAGAGAACAGCAACGGTTGGATGCTGTTGTAAGGATCAAAGTTTTGAAGTATACAATAAAAATAGTAACAAATGACAGAGGTGTAGAGGACGTTCATGAGACTCAGTGTACAAACCATGTACTGGAGAAGTGTGGAAAGCCCCTGTGCAGAGTCAAAGCCCAGTTGATGAATGGGGTCTAACATCTTCAAGGCCGTGGTCCTGGCAGAGTCATAGATAAGAGACCCATAATCCAGTTTTGATTGAATGAGGACGCGATAGATCTTTAGCATAGAACATCGAAAGGATATGGAGGATGTTAAGAGCTCTTGTACATTTGACGGGTAGTTGTTTGAAGTATGGAATGAAAGGCAGCTTACGGTCAAATATCAGCTCCGAGAACTTTGCCTTAGAGACCACAGGATTCACAACTTCATCGAGACAAAGCTCAGGATTAGGGTGAATATTCCGTTAGCGGAAAAAGTGTATGCAAATAGTTTTAAAGAGAGAAAAGGTAAAGTTATTTGCTGTGGTCCATTTCAGTAAACGATTGAGGACAGATCGTAGCTGCCGTTCAATAAACCCCATGCCCACAACTGACACAAGATGTGGAAGTAGTTGACATAGAGTCTGTTTGCAATTGTAGGAAGAAGTTGTCTAGTGATGGCACTAATCTTTAAAATGAATAGTGTGACACTCAAGACACAGCTCTGAGGGACTCCAAGAGTCTATGGCGAAAATGTCAAACCCATAGAGACTTCAAATCGCTGGTCCATTAAAAATGTTTAATAAAAATGTGCAAATGGCAGCAAAAGTGAGATACTCCATAGGAGTGGAAGTATCACAAAATGTAGTATAATAAGTTATTGCTCAAAAAAGGCCTCCCTGATTGACGTTTAAAGTCGCGTCAGGTGGTCTATGGTCAAAAACTGCCATCGGATCCTACACTGGGTGGACGAGAAAAAGTTGTTTGATTCAAGGAACCAAACAAGACGAGTTTTGGCAATCTTCTCTAAGATTTTACAGAGACAGCTCGTCAAAGAAATTTAACGGTAGTTTGAAGGAATCTCCAGGTTATTTACAGGCTAAGAAAACGGGAGACCACTAGCCCGGCGCCAAGCATCGGGAAAAACATTCTCTTATCAAAACCAGTTAAAACAACCAAAAGAACAGCAAGAAAGGAAGAAAAGAGATGACACAGCTTCTCATAGTGAATATCATTTAATTCGACCGATGTATTTCCAAACCAATAAAGAGCCAGCTTGAGTTCTACAAGTGTAAGCGGGAGAATATAGTCATAGAGACAATCAGCCTGAAAGGAAAGAGGTGATTGCTCTGCCCGAATCTTGATGGGTAAGGAGGTAGAGGATAAAGCAGAAGTGTTAGGTGTATAAGAAAACCGGTGATGCTCTTAGCATCAGCAATTTCCTGGCCATCAGAGACCAAAATCAAGAAGGGGACAAAAATATACTGTCTACTGACCTTCCGAATCTTGGAACTGGTGGTAGAAGAGATGCCAGATGTGTACTTAATCCAATATTTCTTCTGGATTTGACGAGAATACCATGTAAAACACTTTGAGATGTTAGGAATACATTAAGCAGCAGCCTGAAAAATGTAGTCAGTCGTCAACCAATGGATTGCAGAAGAAGGCAGAATCTAGTTCTGAAAGAGAGCGAAAGAATGCCAGATGGTCTGGTTCAGATTCCATCGAGGCACGCGAGTCGAGTGGCATCGACTACAGCCAGTCTCTCTCAAAATAATAAGAAAATCACCACTGCCCCATGGATCACCGTCAATCATTCTAGAAAAGTAAGAGCAAAATGAAGGATAACAGATAGAAAGATCAATAGCAATAAAAAACTGACTAGGTGCATGAAAATAAGTATAAACACCAGTATTGAATGGAGAAAGGTTGTGATTGGAGAGCATGTGCTCCATGAAACAACCCCCCATCAATATCAGTACCATCTTAGAGGGAATTAAGTCCATTAAAATCCTCCAGAATTAAAACGGGAAACAGCAACTGTTCAATGAGAACATCAAAGTCTGATTGATTATACATCTCTCAGGAGACAGATAGAGAGAACAAACAGTGATGGTATGACCCAAGGAAACACGAATGACTACGGCCTCCAAGGGTATATCAAATGACAAAGATAGGGCAGGCACGTGATGATCGACCAGCAGTGCCACTATTCCATGCACTCGTTAATCATAAAACCTGTCATTTCTGCATAAAGAAAACTGTCAAAAGAGAATGCATTGGCAGGTTTCAGAAATATTTCCTGTACGGAAAGACGCACAGGATGAGAATAATCAATTCAGTCCTTAATTTCATCTATATTCGAAGGAAAACCTCGACAGTTCCACTGTATCAAAGTGGCCATTTTTAATTAGGTGGAGGAGAAATGGATGGAGAGCCCTTCTTTTTTAACAATATTTTACTTCTTTATTGCAAGGAGGTTTATTGATTTCTATGGATCCTGCCCTGGGACGTATGGATCTGTGGATGAAGATTCCAGCGGCTGAGGGCATGAACAAATAACCATTCTGTATCTCTGGTCCAGAGGAGAAGATGGATTCGAGAAAATGTTAAAGCCCGGAGCCAAAGAAAGTGAATCCATAGAGCCACAAAGATGGGAATAGACGTCGACTCTTTTAACCAAGAATTGCAAAAGACTCTTCAGATGCTTTGCAAATAACTGTGTTGGAGGCACGAAGAGATCTGTCTGCACTCCAACTGTAACAGTGGAATGGAGTGCAGCAGCATATGTCCAAGATAGAGTGAGAGACAACAACTTCCGAGTCTCTGGGTGAGAGGTATTGTTAACAGTTTTCCAACTTTGTACCTTTCTTCTTCACCCCTTAGGGCAAAAACAAAAGTAAGAGGAGTGTGAACTAATACAGCTAACCCAGCGTGGTTCGAGTTCACATTCGTAGGCGTTCTGATCTTTGCCATTACAAAAAGCACATGTTAAAGAACCATGACATGATGTCTTCGAGTGACCGAACCATTGACACTGGAAACATTTGAGAAGGTTGAGATTTTATGGTCATGCATTATAGTTAAGATTACCTGCGTTGATTGTAGGAGGACGTGGTGATGTAAAAGTCAAAATTAGAACATTAATAAGCAGCATAGTTCCGTCTTTGCAAGTGAAGATTCAGTGTACCATAGAAGTGCCTTGGCTGGAAAAACCAGAAAGGATTTCCAAATAGAAAATATTCTTCAAATCCATCTCAACAAAATTCCTCTAGAAACATTCAGAGTAGCATGGGGAGTAACCTCGAATTAAGAAGTTTAGTGTGTTGTGGTGAAGATGTTTACACCAAAATGTTCACAGAACATAACTTCCTTACTGATTTGAGGGAGCCAGAAAGCTCCTCTAATACCTTTCGAATAAAAATTGGAGACATCTATACTAAAGACTTCTCAGATAATGAATACAAAATAGGAAATCTAAGTAGAGAAACCGACTGTGATGGTGACTGTTGAAGAGAATCATTCATTCGTAGCCGTTTACCAATTATTGTTTTTCTCTATTTTATTTATTTATTTTTCTTCATGAGTAGGGGTATCCCAAATAAGATAAGAGTATTTCAGTGTCCACTGTTGCCACCCACCATGGAGCCCTAAGAGGGAACGCACTTTATTCCCAAACAGGGGCACTGCAGTAACACCATGGTTTCATTGAGCAATATATCCAAACACAATGACCACAAAACCTGTTAAGAAGGTTCAACACTGGTACTCGGTTGACTTTAGCCCAAGTAAAGCAGATGATTGATCCTGGAGAGGCCATCCTAAGACCACCAGTCTACAGGAATGCAAGGCCAAAGTAGTATGTTAGGATTGTACCCCTCAATCAACAGGATCATCTTCCCTCTTTCACAGTTTGCCATGCACGACAAACACTTGGATGGATAATCAGATCCCAGAGTAGAAAAACTGAAAGTACAAAACCTTATCTGAAAGATCTCCTCACCATGTACATGAATCCACCTCGAGAAGCTGAAGTTGTGATCTTGCATATTCAGGCAACATAAGGTTATACCTAAATCATGCAAGTTTTGGTTGTCTCTTAAAATAATTGTCAGTACTAATTGCAATCTGCACCTGAGTACTTAAAATAAGAACTGCAAAGTATTTTATATTCCTTTTTTAGCAAATTAATGACAGTCATGAAAAGTTTCAGTATTCTTAGGGTTAATCTAAAAATTATTGGGCTGCTAATTCTGAACGTCACACCAAATGTTGTTATTGAGTAGCTAATGTGAAGCATTTTGTATTTTTTAAAACTGCAAAGCTGATTCAAAAGTATGTGTCACAACTCCCTTTTAGCATTCAGATCTCGCATTTAATAGAACATCTGATTGATTTTACTCTCAACCTTAACAATTTTGAGTTTTTATTTGAATTTGCGTGTTGAAATTAAGTGTTCCCCTATTAGATCTTTTCCCCATGACTTGTCACAAACAGCAAAATAGATGTCCATATCATCTTCCTCTTTATCAGCTACATAGAAATAGGACTATTCCCTCAATATTCCCTGACCTACCAACTACCCCAACTTCTAATTTTTATTCCAACCTGTATGGCTTAGTGTGGTTTACTTGGTAGCGTGCTGGATTGTGGATCTGAGGTATATTGTTTATGTTTCTTTGCCATAAACACGCATTCTGCAGTTTCGGTTTATGAGTATATTATAAGAGAGATAATGAAGTCTACAGGCCCAGCCATTAAGGAGGTGCAGAGCACCTGTGCCACACATCCAAATCAAATGAGACCATGTTTACCTCCTTTCAATTGTCATTAACTCTCTCAACATGGGCTCAGCCAATTTGACCGACCATGTAACCTCTTTGTACTCATTTAATCTTTATAGTTTTGATATTGCTAATTTTTAAGAAAGTATGTATATCTTAAAATTTGGCAAACTTTCAGTAAACACTAAGTCTTTTACTTGCAAAATATCATATTTTAGTGAAGTATTTTAAAACTGAAAAACGATTTGTGTACAAATATATTGAGTATTTGTTTTTACTAGTCCACATTGCAAAGTGATTTTTATGCTAAGATTAAATATACGTTTTTCATCTCAAAAACTTTCAAATTTCAGTTTTATAATCTCAAAAACATCATTTTTATTTTCAGTGAATTTTTACTAGTTAAGAGTTCATTTTCCTGCAGAACAGTTTTTACACATCAATGTCCTTTAGATGTAGAAAATTCAACAGACCTACTGCCATATTTTGTTTCCAGTATTTGGACACCATTATTTGATTCACTTCAACAACTTCACTGCAATCTCTTATATAAACTGAAAGGTATTTACTCTTGAAACCTTTGCTTCTTGTTCTCTATCTCTATGTTGAGGTTCATGACAATATCATCCGGTTGTTGGTTTTCCATGTTCTGGAAGCTTTAAATCTGATGGTACATCAGTTGTCATGCCCAAACCAAATACTTCTGGTAAAGTGATCTTTAGATTTAATGGTGTCTCTGTGGACATATTTCTACTTTATTTCTACATCAAGCTTCCAGTTTTTTAGGTACAAGTCCCAAACTCCATTATCCTGGTGGTATACTCCTCTGAGTCAGGATTGGCCCATTCTTTCTTTGTATGCTTGTTCTCTAAAACACCTAATAAGAGTATTGTGTTTAATTCACATATTTATTGCCAGGTTTTCTTTACTTCTCTTTGATCAGCTCAGTTATAATTTTCATACTCACCTCTTCGTGATGTGCCTTTCTCTCTTCCATTTCAGACGTCTCTTTTGACATCAGTCTTGGAAGTCCATCTTTCATCTCAATGTCCCCAACTTTCATTTTTATGTGTTCCTTTAGCCAAATTTCTTATAAGCTGGGCAGGTATTTTCATACACAATGTTGACTTATTCCTTATCTTATTGGTCATCCACCTTTGTATTAATCTATGGAAGTGAATAATTCATTGACGAGGTCCATGTGTCACTCCCATCATTTAGAGTAACCACCTTTCCCCAATTTCACTTCCTTTCTCCTTGGCTTTTGAAAACAGTCTTTAACTTTATTTGACTGCCAATTACACCGTGGCTTTGTTAGGGGATTTTAACTTTTTATTCCTGCCACTTTCCTTTTCTCTGATATTTATGGATCTTTCCCATGCTTTTCTATTTAATCATCTTCCTCTTCCACTTTCTCTTTTGGACTGGAACATTTATTTCATTCTAAAGATTGTTACATATTTCCCATATGAAATTTGGGGACATTGCTTTACAATGTATTTTTTCTACCTTTCTTGCTTGAAGGAAATGTCATTCAGATATTTTTACACTGGATGACTTCTGCATTTTCTACATTGGGATTATTGATTTTTTTTCAGACTGCTTCAACCTTTCCAAGACTTAGGATGTACATTAATCACCCTCTCTTAAATTCTTTTATATTTTGTTCATCAAGATACTGATAACCTCCTTCGCACCAAACATGCTTGCCTTTTCAGCCGTGGAGGCGTTATAATGTGACGTTAAATCCCACTATTCGTTAGTAAAAGAGTTGACGGTGGGTGGTGATGACTAGCTGCCTTTCCTCTAGTCTTACACTGCTAAATTAGGGACTGCTAGGACAGATAGCTCTCGAGTAGCTTTGCACAAAATTCAAAAACAAACAAACCTTTCCCTCTAGTGGTACAGCACCATGTCTGTGAAGTTACAATGCTAAAAACCTGGGTTTAGATACCTATGATGGACAGAGCACAGATACACCTTGTAAACAGACAAACTTTCTTCTGAAATCTACACTGATTGAGGAATATCGATGTACTCTCACTACTCTCAAGTTTGAAATAACCTCAGAATGAGATTTTCTATTATAACGGTTTTCACAAAACTAATCCTTGATTGGTTTATTATTTTGTCTGTAGTATTTACAGGTGAAACTGTAATTACTTAGCAACTACATTAAAATTACCATTATTATGTATTACAATTTTAAACAGCCTAAAACTGAGTTAAATTGTAATTTAGATTCAGAAGATTAATAAAAGTTGATATATACCTAATTTATAACACTAGCCAACAAGTTTGGTACTCACTGTTCCTTTTTAATGCTAGTAATTTTAATAAATAAACAATAATACAATTTACAATAATAGTTATTACAAACTTACAAACAATATTGAGTCTTGTTTCTGATCTGGAACTTCCTTAGTGTCTCATCAAGTGTCCACGGTGGGCATGTTAATTTCAATTTGATGTATGTGCAGTTCATTTAACAGGGAGCTAGCCATCTCTATATTGTTCTTATTTCACCAGCTATGTGTCAACTTATTCTACCTCTGAAGTTATGTAATGTTTTTGTAAAAGTAGTAATGTCTGAGGGAATCCGCTAAAGTTAAATAGTTTGTATTGTTCGAAATTTATAAATATTCCTAGTCAAATACCTAAAATTCAAATTAGGTTTATAATATACCAGCTACATCAAACCAATAATATGTATATACTCTCTCTTAGTACGTCGCGTTGGTTACATTTATGAGCACAAGGACAGTTTCTAGAAATTTCAGCCTGCACAACAATATTGGTAAGACACTGGTGTTTACATACATACATATATTCTTATTCTTACATTCTATAATCTTCTACAAACAATTTAGTGAATTAGTAGGAATTTCGCAATACAAATTTTAACAGTATAAGTTATGTACATACCTAAAAAGAAAATTTAATTTAAACCTTAATATTAAATTAGATGTATAATAGTAAATTCGACACACTACAATAAAGATGGAATGATAGTATAAATTATTTAGACAAAATAAGTCAAACTTTACCACTGAAACACATTAGATATAGTTGTTGAAAAAGAAAGAATTAATTCAATTAATTACACAGTTATGTGGGGAAAATGTGTTGGAGGTTAGATGTCTTTATTCCATAAGCAAATTCAGTAATGTTGTTTGCCCATCCAACATTCCTAGCATCACACATCATGAATAAACTACATTGTTAATTAAAAACGTATTCTTACTTGCTTCCTTAATCCGGGAAAAAAACCCTTTGATAAATGTATGCATACACATTATCCCGACCATTTGAAACTACCTAAAGTGAGTACAAAAGCATACTTCCATAAAGAGTTTACACACTGGACTCTTTAGGTTTAACTATCATAGGAGTATAATACCCACCTCTAACCTTGAATTACTAAAAAATGACCAAATATGAAGCATGAGACACTTCAAAACACAAGAATAGCATGGTTCCTTTTATAATACAAAATTACAATGCGATTTTCTAGTGAATTTATTATTCAGAACGTACAAACCACTACATACGTAGTTATTTTAATTATAATATCTCCTATAACAAGTCCACAGGACAAACTTCCCAACTGGGGGGTCAGTACCCTGACATCTCCGAAAAAGTAATATCATATTATTGTTACACAAACAGGAGACGTTGTGCACAAATTTTCAGTACCTTGATTACTCAAAAAGGAAACAACATAAATTTGCTTTTAAGAATCAAAAACCGTAAACATGAATTTTTCATTGCAGCTAGCGTTTTACTTTTTTAACGCATATAACATAAAATAAATAATCAATAAGTTTTCACGATTCTTCTGATGAGCAAAAGCATTGATCATCTCTTCCATTTTGTTCTCCTTCACAAAATTTGTTATTTTTTGTTTAATATTCCAAATGGCGACATTAGACAGTCTTTCTTCTCCAATGGCAGAACGTAACTTTTGACTCGACGTAAAGCAGAGAATAATCTTCTAGCGTGGCTGGAACAGTACTGAATATTTGCGCTAACTGAGAATAAGTGAAAGGGGTTGAGAGATGTCATTCTTATAAATCCATTTTGACACTTTATTTCCCGAAGACAAATGGGGATTTTGTTTTTGTTGCTGGAGAAGATCAACCACAATCCTTCTTTCTAAAGATAACTGATTCTCATTCAGTCCATAAAGTCAAAAAGTAATGAGGCATCATCTGTAGCATTTTCTTTTCCTAGTTGCATTATGACGTAAGAAGAATATTTAGATCATTTTCATCGAAACGAGATTGAATTTGCTCTTTGAAAGCCTGAACCGTGGGAAAGAAAATGACGTCTCTTGCATAAGATTGTTTGTTTGTTTTTGAATGTTGCACAAAGCTACTCGAGGGCTATCTGTCTTAGCCGTCCATAATTTAGCAGTGTAAGACTAGAGGGAAGGCAGATAGTCATCACCACCCACCGCCAACTCTTGAGATACTCTTTTACCAATGAATAGTGGGATTAACCTCACTTTATAACCCCCCCACGGCTGAAAGGGCGAGCATGTTTGGCGCGAAGGGGATGCGAACCCGCGACCCTCAGATTACGATTCGCACGCCTTAACACGCTTGGCCATGCCGGGCCAGGTTGCATAAGAAGTTGGACTATTAAAATCTGCAGTAGCAGATGCAAATCCAACTTCTAAGGCACATTCTGTTGGTATTCGGCGACGACGAATGGTCAGTTCTTTGAAACTGATGTATTGTTCTTCTTTAATTATTTCTTTTATATCTTTCATCAAAATTCATGTCTTTGTCACATAGCTTCGAAAAATTTTCGTTTGTCTCTAGTGATTTAAGGTTGTTGAGTGTCGCACCATCAAATTTTCTCGCCAAGAAGACATCAATTTTTTTCTGATCGATAGTAAGTTGACAAAGATGAAGTTTCAGTTAAAGTTTTATTTTTCCAAGACTAAGGGAGTGAAGATGAATTCTAATTCACAGATAGAAACTAAAAGGTATTTACCCGTAGCCGAAGTGCTGGGATCATTTGAAATAATTTTAAGAAGGGTGAGAATTGTAGTTTCAATGCGTTTCTTCAAGGTTGCCGCTGCGGCATGTCTTAAGTACCAGAGACTATGAGACTAAAGTACAATGACTTTCTCTACGCGACTTTTTTGAATTTTCTGAAAAATTTGGTGTCATTTGGAACTTCCCTCGACAAAAGAATAAATTGATTGTATTGTTCCAAGAGTATTTCTCAGTGATTGAGGTTTTAGTTGGATTTTTTTTTGAACGGCAAGATTAAGTAAGTGACCAAAACATGGATATAACTTGATTTTGAAGCTATAATTTTGATTAAACTTTAAAGCCCGGCATATTCACATTTCATGTCAGTGGCGCTGACGTATCTTTGGCCAACTATCAAAGAAAGATTGAGACACTGTTGCACTAAACTTTCTGTAATCAATTCAAAAAGAGCTTGGGCTTTCGATGATTTCGCTAAGAAAACCCCTAAAAACTTTTCTTTAATGACACCCTCTGAAACCTAGCGAAAACAGAGAAAAAGTTGGTCGTCGCGACTGACATCCATGGTTCATCTGTGATGACGGAATAAAAACCACTGGATTTTACTTCATCGGTTATTAATTTTCTTACAGTCATTGCGACCAGATTCAAAATTTTATTTTGAATATTCCAACTCAACTACTGTTTATGTCGGCCAACAAACTCTGTGAACATTTCCTTAAACGATGGAAGATCCCTACTCCGCAGGTTTAAAAGTTCAAAAAAATTTCCTCGATTTACATCAGAAGAATCAAATACATTAAGATGATATTCAAGGTCACCCATAATGGCAATGTTTTGCTTAGCAAGAGAAACGAGTGTTTCTATCACTTTTGAATGATAAAGTCTGTTCAGTTGTACTTAATTTTTCATTTGTCTTTTGACTTGAACTAGTACAGAGTTCTGACTAATTTCTGTTGTTTTTCGACGGATCCATGCTATCATTGAATTTTAGTGGCTTACACTTTTAGCGTGTTTTTGCAATCTTTCTAGTTTTGAGCAGTTAACAAATGTGAATGTCTTTTATAGGATTTTGGAGCAAATTTCTCACAAGGGTAGCAAGTTACAGAACCAGAATCTTGATTGTAAGACACCCAACGGTATACCACTTAGCTTGAAATGATCGGCGAATCCCGTAGATAATCCGAGATGGGAATTCAAAAAGTTGTGGTTGTTACAGACCAGAAAATTCAAAACCACTAACTTTTTTTGCCGACTGCTTTTTCCTAATAGTTTCATTTTGATCATCTTCTAAATCGTCACTGGACGAATCAAAATTTACTGTGAGAGGTTCCACCTCTCATAATAGAGTTTCTTCCTGAAAATTGTGTGCCTCTTTCAAAACAGTACTTTCGACTTTTGTCAAAACTGGGTTACTTAAACTGATTTCTTGAGAGTTTGAATCAGTCTCTACTTCTACTGACTGTTCATTAGTTTTGATTTCCATCACGAGTAATGATGTAGATGGAGCGGAACATAAAGCATTTGATATCTTCTTTTGCGATTCTGATACGATTTCAGGTAACTTTGGACTTCTACTGGTCTTCAACATATCACTGTGGCAGCTTTTAATGTCTGTTTCTATAGTCATCGTTCATGACTTTTTCACATTCTAAACATTTGACTTTGTGACGATCACTTGCATGTCTTTTTTCCCAGCATCTATGTACTTATTAAGAAAAATAGCCCCCGCTTGTACAGCGGTTTGTCTACGGATTTACAACGCTAAAATCATGGGTTCGATACCCCTCGGTAGGCTCAGTTGATAGCCTGCTATAAGAAAACACAAAAACACACGCACATTAAGAAAAAGATCAAGAACAGAAAAACTGATTATTCCAAAAATAAGGGGACAAATCAATGAAATGATTTGTTTTTTATTTAATTTCGCGCACAGCTACTCGAGGGCTATCTGTGCTAGCTGTCCCTAATTTAGTAGTGTAAGGCTAGAGGGAAGTCAGGTAGTTATCACCACCCACCGCCAACTCTTGGGCTACTCTTTTACCAACGAATAGTAGGATTGATCGTAACATTATAACGCCCCACGAATGTTTAGGATGTTTAGTGCGAAGGGGATGCGAACCCACGACCCTCAAATTACAAGTCGCACGCTTTAACCCACCTAGCCATGCCGGGTCTCAATGAAATGAAAATGACTAGTGTAATCTTAAAAAATATTATTCTACATATTCATTATTCAAATTACCTCTCTCTAGCCACCCATTAGCCGAAAATTAATGTATTATATTATATTAAATAACTCCCAAAATTTAAATGCATTTTAGATCAAAATAAAAATTTAATAATACAATTAAGAACAAATATTTTTATCTAATTAAAATAGGAAAGTTAAAAATTATTTTTCTTCTAAAAAACTATCACAAAATAAATATTAATTATAAAAACAGAAAATTTTATCCTGTTTATATATTTTTATATATTTATCTTATGAATGTCAATGAGAAAAAACCAAAAAAATCAATTATTCTATGTATTCATTATTCAACCGTAACGAGAAAAAAATTGATACAAAATTACATTGGTCATTGCATCATCTCGTTTGTTCCACTGTTCAATTATTTACCGACATGCGTACGCTTGCGCTCCGACGGTAAGGAAATGGGTGAAGAAAAAAACAAAAGTCAAATCTAAATTTTTATATTCTTACGGTGATTCTTCTGTCACTCTATCCGGTCCATATTTCTTTCCTATTCCTTTTTTTCTTTTTCCGTTTGTAATTTTCTTTCCTTCTCTCCTTCCCCCTTTTCTTTTCCTTTTTTTCTTCAATCTCCCTCCGAGAGTGTATGGTTTTTTTCCGAAGTGAACTCCTCCTGGCGTCATGCCCTTTAACCTTCTGCCTAAAAACTAAAACCCAGTTTTTATATATCAAATATCACTACACTAAATTGCAATTTGTAGTACTACAAGTAAGTCTAATAGTAATAGCACCAATGGTGCAATTAAAATCGTCTAAATTATTCAAATTAATGTAAATAGAAAACATTCACCCTAGTGAATTTCACACAAAAATCAATGGTGTCCTCGTGTTTTTGAATGTACGTACATATACTTAAAAACGACAACATTTTGTCACGTCTCTGACTTCGCCAGAACGGGTGAAATACAAAATTACGTTCAGAACAAGAACAGCCTCAAGTTACAAAGTCTTGTAGGTTATTGTAAACGAAATATTAGCTGATAATATAATTACTTCAATGAATTAAATAAACACAGAAGGTTTCCGTAATTAACAGCAAATAAATAAAATCGTCAATAACTTACAAAACTGAAGCCCTGCACATCCCTAGGTACTTCGAAACCAAATAAGAGAGTTACAACTTTACATGATTAGCATTGCAGTCTAGTAAATAAAACTTGGTCCACTCGTTATTTGTGGGTCGCGGGTTCGAATCCTGGTCGTACCAAACATGCACGTTCTTTCAGCATTGGGGGCGTTATAATGCGACAATCAATCCCAAAAAATAGCCCAAGAGTTGGCGGTGGGTGGTGATGACTAACTGCCTTCACTCTAGTCTTACACTGCTAAATTAGGGACGGCTAGCGCAGATAGCCCTCGTGTAGTTTTGCGCGAAATTCAAAAACAAACAAACAAAACTTGGTTCGTTCTAGCTGTAGTAAAAAGTACTAAAATAATTTAAACTAAGGCTTGTTTTCATTAAAGTTTTACATTATATTACGTGATTGTCTGACTTGAAAAGTACATGAAACTACCTGAAATCTTATTTATTAACGGGACATATTAATGACATATAATGATTAGACTTTGATATTTCATTCTACTTCCAGGTATTCTCGTTCTTCAACTTTAATGTGCACTCTGAAAACTTGTGAGAAAATCGTAACAAGTTTGAAAAAACTTTGGACTTTATTTTTTCTTATCCATAATGATGAACATAGGCATATATTATTAAGATGTTATAAAGCAATTCCAAACGAAATTTAGCGTTTCACAGAAACTTATTGGGAATCCTAAACAAATACATTATTATTCGCCTTCTAACTCACTAATCTAATTTCAATTATTGCTCATTTTGAGTGTTTTCATAACTTCCTTTTTTTAATGATTGTTTTGACTCAAATATTTAAAACCAATCAACATTGATGGCTTCCCAAGTTCGAAGGCTTATTAAAAGCGAAAATACAGATTTCGATACCCGCTGATAACCACTATGTAGCTTTCCGCTTAGAAACAAACAAACCAATAACATTCTGATATACAGATAGTTTAACGTCTGTCGTGAACTAACACCTTGATTTTAGTGTCTGAATTCGGCGATGTGATTCTTTAGTGCATAAAATAAAAATATATATTAAATACTTGAGTGTTGTGTATGCAAAACATGAAATGTAAATACGCTGTGTGAAATGTTTATAGTTTATCCTATTTATAGACCCTTCGTAAGTACCAGAACTCGTCAGCTAAAGTAATTTCTGATGCTTCACACATTTTCGGTGTCACATTTAAGTATTATTTGTTTGACTGATGCACCATTAGATGGCAGTAGCACTTTCAACAAGCATGCTTTTATATTAGAAGGTTCCTGATTTGCTCCTGAAGAAGAAAGATCCAACCTTTGGAAAGCGCTTGAGTTATAGGATTTTTATTTATTTCTACATTAAAAGGCAACATAGTCTTAAGCTGGGAGTGTTTGATTACATGTTTAAGGCCGAAACATTTGTATTTTCAAATTAAGAGTTTTTGCTGAAAATCCATTTCTTAGTTGAGGCGGTTTGAGAAAAATGCCAAATATTGTTTATTACGTATCATACTTTCAACAAAAGTGTAAAAACTAATTTTTATATCATAGTTTCATTACACATGCATCTACCCACAAATATCGTACACTAAAATAACTAAGTATATTAACCTGATGAAACCACATACATAAAATACAATGTGGTTACAATGATTACAGGAGCACTTATACAAAAATTGGAAAGGGTAGGATATATATCCTACCCTTTCCAATATATATATATATACGCACACACATAGTGAATTATCTTCAACGTGTGGAATAAACAAAAACACAATTTTTTACTATAAACGCAGATTTTTCATCAATTATAACATATTCTTTTGAATCGGAAAACAGCTTTCAGACATGAAATTAAAAGAGCTCTAACTTCTAGATTAAGCCTTACTTATGGCAACTTCATTCATTATTTTCTACATGGAATTGTACGTAAACCTTGGAATACTGTAATTTCGAAGACAATAATAAAAATATGATTATTAAAATCACTTTGGAGGTTTTGAAGTATTAATTCGCAAATATTTCATGAGAATAATAATTAATATTAAAATAATTAGTTATAAATGGGATTAGTATTTAAGTTTTGGTGACATTTGATCCAGGTTTCCACAGTAATATAGGAGATATGTTACCAGTTGGTAAAGATTTTTTTATTCTCTAATTTGTAAGTCAGGAAATTTATAAGATCAAGGATAATTTATGTTAGCAATTAATATTAATTTACAAAAAAACAACATGATTTTGAAGATTAAACAAACTGCAAATAAAATATTTTATCCATTTTATAAATTTGGATTTTGCTGGTTAATATACCAGTCTGCACATCTAAGGGACAAAGTTTTTAACTGTAATGTTGCGGATAACACTTTGTAATTTCGACGAGAACCAATTATAAGAGTGACAATGAATCCCATTATTCAGCTCAGTTAATCGTACAAAGCAGTATATACTACAAAATTAGAAACGGTTTACACGAAAACTTTGCATTTCTGATTTAGCTAATTAAGTTGGAGACTCCAATTTTTCATTTTGTTTGTTTTTTTCTATATTTTAGTATTCGCAAGACATTAAGGAAGTTATTATCCCATTAAGTAATCAAATACTCGAAGTCTGACATTTTCAAGCACAAACATAACCTGAAAGAGCTTTTGTGAATTTTTTAATTGCTGCATCATAACATTAGATGAATTAATTAAAAGTATCTTATTTTCCTTGGGGTTATTAATTGTTTTGAGTAGGCGAATAATTTTTTTTACAATTAAAAACTGAGCCTATTTTCCTCAAAAACAAAATATTGTTCATCTATATAAATGTTTGTTTGTTTTTTTAATTTCGCACAAAGCTACTCAAGGGCTATCTGTACTAGCCGTTCCTAATTTAGCAGTGTAAGACTAGAGGGAAGGCAGCTGGTCATCACCACCCACCGCCAACTCTTGGGCTACTCTTTTACCAACGAATAGTGGGATTGACCGTCACATTATAACACCCCCACGGCTGAAAGGGCGAGCATGTTTGGCGCGAAGGGGATGCAAACCCACGACCCTCAGATTACGAGTCGCACGCCGTAACACGCTTGGCCATGCCGGGTCTATATAAATGTAATAGTACTGTCTGTTGTACGTCCATCTAACTACTTCACAGTGTGTGGATAGAAGCTCATTAAGTCTATGCAAGGGTACATATATATTTTCAGTTTTGTGATTTATGTGGGTGTTTTTTGTTTTCCAATTTTTACCACTATTTCGCCTTCTGTATTTGGATCTTGATCAAATTTAACATGATGGTTCATTGGGTCCTTGGGGAATTACATACAAATGTTTAGTTTTGCGATCTTTACGGGCGTTTTCTTTTACAATTGCATATAAGGGAAACAACTTTTATTGTTCTAAGATAGTCTTTCATTAATCATGAATTTGAATAATTTCCGTCCAGGGGATGGGTAGTAGAGCTAGTAACGAATGCAAACGTTAGCACCCAGAGCTATAGCCCACATCTTTCGTCATCCACGATACAAAAAAAAAAAGAAGAGTAGAATGTCACATTAACCATTAAAGATTAATGGATTAAGATTAAGATTAAATAAATGGATTAATGGATAATGATTAAAACTTCTTTGATTTAAAGACAACATTGAATCTAAAAAGAATGAACTGTATATTTTAAATTATTTAAGTTGTGTTTTTTCCTAATTATTTGTTTTTGAATTTCGCGCAAAGCTATCTGCTCTAGCCATCCCTAATTTAGCTGTATGAGACTAGAGAGAAGGCAATTGGTCACCACCACCCACCACACCAACTCTTGGGCTACTCTTTTACCAACGAGTAGTGGGATTGACACTATAACGCCCCCACGGCTGAAAGGGCAAGCATGTGTGGCGCGAAGGGGATGCGAACTCGCGACCCTCGGATTACGAGTCGAACGCCTTAACCCACCTGACCATGCCGGGCCCCTTTACTAATGGACACAGTCTTTCTATTATTAACATTTATCCTACTCCAAACACAATGAGTAGTTAACTTCAAGGTGATTGAACATAAATATTTAACTGAAATAAATAAAAGTATTATTATCAAAGGTAACTCTGAATATATATCATTATTTCAGAATTTTTATTTTTAAAACTCGACCCCATGAAAATGTGACCATTAACATCATAACATTATGTATATATATATAAATGTTAATCATCTTGATGAATATCACTATTTATATTTTTAATAACAGAATTTTTCATTATGAGACACAAGCAAACGTGCATTTACCTAGCGACGACAGAAAGTTTACGTTAATCTGTCAAGTTAAATTATTTCATGACCATTAAAAATTTTAATTGGTTTTACTCAGAGCCAAAGCTCTGAGCTACTTATACTGCCTACTGCGAAAAAAATGGGTTAGAATTTCAGTCACTTCTGAGAGCCAGTGGTAAATCTACATTTCTATTATTTTAACTTTAATCACATTTTGAAATATGGACGTTAGTCTAATTAATTTCTAACAATTTAGTGTAGAATATCCTGCTTGCTAAATAAAATTTGGATATTATTCATGTCTCTTTTCTTCGTGATTTCAAAAGTGAATACTGAGATTTGCCTGCGTGCGCAGCTTTTCAAACGAAAGACAGACGATCCCTCAGACAGACACCACGGTTCGTAATACATATAGAATTTACTGCTAATGTACAGCTCTTTCTGTAATGGAAAAAAAATGAATAGAAAAACGTGTTTTCTTTAGAGAATATTCCATCCTTTCAATGTTTTACAAAACTAGAATCCTTAATCAAACAAATGTATCAAAGACAAAGCATTAAAGACACGCAATGAAGCAACATAAGTGCTCTCCACAGGAAAACTGATTTTTTTTTTTTTAGATTTAATATTCAGTTAGATTAAAAGTTAGAATTCTACCTGTAGACTAACAAAAAATATTCATGAAAATGCTAGAAATCGTGTAATTCATAAGACATGTATGGATGTTGAAATTCAAAATAACTGTTTATTTACAGGTATGTTGTCTATCTTATTATTGAAAAATAGTTATTTTGATTGATTCCATTCTCTGGATGAGTTACTTCTATAATCACAAATTGTGATAACTTAGTCGGGTTGAGCAGGATGCAGTCAAAATTCCGTTAAAGTTCATTACTGCTGCAATGAGTAAAAGTCAGATATCGACATTCTGCTGCCATGGCAACAACCTGGAGCATGCTCACATGCAATTTTGGAGCAATTGCGCGTTGTGCGTGGGTGGCTTCCCTTGTAAGATCTGATGGCACTGCAGTGACACAGCAGACCTGAGGACCTAGGCTAGAAGAAAAGGTCGTGATTTCTTTCAGGTAAGATAAAACCATTAGAATTTTATTCTCACAAGTAACAAATATCTTTCTGCTTAAAGTTAGACAAGCTTTTATTACGTTAAGAATTAGATACTTTGAAATTAAATATGTTTCATATGACAAATGTACCAAAAGGATGCCGAAGCTGAACAGAAAAAGAAATTATTTTATATATACTTTACTTCAGTTAAAATAGAAAACTGTTTGAAACATATTAAAAAGAGGTTAGAAATGTTATAAGTGTAACGTCTAACATTGTTATTTACCTTAGGAATCAAAGTATTTCTGTTTATTGTCACTTTAACAGTGCATTATTTATCCATATGTTAGCTACACAACCCCGATTCATTTCCCCAATTTTATCGGTAACGTACAGCAGCTTTAAAAGAATATTATCATATAATGCTAAATATTTTTAACGTTAGTAGTAAATTAAAGGATTACTATTTGGGTATAAGGTTTACTCCATGAAATAAAATCTAAAAAGAATAATAAGTTGATAGTTTATTGCGCAACGATATTCTATATAACGGTTAATCTTATGCATGTGACGAAGGGGTAAATCCGAAATGTAATGTGCTGAAAAACTCAAGTTAAAGATATAAATCAATTATTTTGTGATTTTTTTTTCATATCAAAGACGTTAAATATAAACCAAGATAAGAATTGTGTTCCAGATATGTGATTAACATTACGAATTGGCGTATAACTTACAAATAGACATTTGGAGATAACAGAAGTAGAAAGTTACGACTTAAAAAGTAACTCCTACATATAGAATTGTAAGTTTTACATTGTTATAATGCAACATATACAAATGGTAGAGTGCATGTAAATGTAATAAGTTAAGACATAAGAAAATAATAGTGTTCTTATTCTTGGTACTAACAGGCTTTTTTAAGTAAAAACGGCCGGTACCTTACATTCTCTAAATAGAAAAGCTGTTTGTAAATAATATTAAGTAGCTTTCTTTTTAGAATAGTCAGTCATTCTTTACAAAAGGACAACAAGTGGTCAACGCTTTGACAGTACCAAGTTACAAAGCTTGTAGGGACTTAAATATCATTGTAGTCTATTTCAATCTACGACAGCTGGTGACTTAATTCTAACAACAAATGACCTGCATTTAAATAAGGACAGCTGGTGACTTAATTCTAACTACAAATGACCTGCATGTAAATAACGACAGCTGGTGACTTGACACTTACTATTGGTAGTGTATGTTTACAGAAAGAAGTATCATGGTTTAACTCTTCCTATGTAGTCTTACTTAGTAGTTTATGCTTATATAAGGACAACTGACGATTTATCTAATAATATAGGTAGTATATACATAAATAATGACAGCTGATGACTTAATGTTTACTATAGATAGTCTACGCTTATATAAGGACAACTGGTAACTTACCTCTCACAACTGGTATTCTATGTTTAAATAAGGCTAGATGGTGATTTTACTTCTAATATACGTGTTCTACGTTTAAATAAAGACTGCTGGTGACTTAAATCGTACTAGTAGTAAGTTTATGTTTATATAAACACAACTGACGATTTAACTTGTACTATAGGTAATCTATGTCTATATAAATACAACTGATCATTTAACTCTCACTAGTTATAATCTTTGTTTATATAAATATGGACGGATGGTGACTTAACTCTTATTATGGATAATCTGTGTTTAAATAATGACGTGTGATGACTCTTGCTATAGGTAGCTTATATTTAAATAAAAACAGCTCACTACTTAATTAACTCTTGCTATAGATAGCCTACACTTAAAAAGAACTGACAATTTAACTCTTACTGTAAGTAAGATTTTTTTATATAAGGTCAGATAATGACTTAACTCTTATTGTAAATTGTTAGCTTTTAAATAAGGACAGTTGATTATTCAAGCGTATAATACCTATAGCAATAGTTAAATAAGAAGCAGTGATTTGCCCTTTACAATACTATGTTTGTCGCTCAAATAAATGTGGAAAATGTCATCGCCCCTTTCAAATAGTTTCATTTACCTTAATTTGCAGTTGTCAAAGTGAAAACGGTCATTTAGTTAACGACAAGAAATCAGACTATGAAATACCGTTTTTCATTAATAATTGGGCTGTAAAGCTCATTGTCGCCTTATAATCGCGGCTGACCACAGGCCCTTTCCTTCTAACCTAGCCTGACGCATTTCTATGTGTCCAGATAGTATCCACCTACGCATGCGCGCCAAATGTTCACTCAAGATCATTGCCAATTCTCGCAACTCATCCACTTGCAGTCTGTTTAGTTATAGTAATGATTTTGCGGATCTAAAAAAAAGGACGTTATAACACGTGTTCTTTCTTTCCCATGATTTTTGAAACTGGGGGTTGCCTTATATATGAAATCGACTTATAATGGGGCCAATATGGTAATAGATACATAATCTAATAAAATTAAATCAATAACACGAATCTCATTTCTGACTCGTACAATGTCGATTTATTACTACGTTTCTGCAAGCTAGCTCTCAAACTTTGGGATGTAAGTAAGGTTTAGTTCTTCTGTATTCCATGAAGAGTTTTTCTAAGCTAGCTCGTAAAACAAAATTACTGACGTCAGAACTATACCGGTTAAATTTATATGGCTTCATAGCAGGAGATAATATACCAAGTTCCCATATCAGCGATTGTTTAATTACATTTGAGCAAGCATAATCGTAGACGGACGTCGCTTAGCAAAAGACATCGTACACCTGCACGCACAGCCTGAATTGCTACGAAAAGTGATATACGTCAACTTTAATTGAACATGTTTGATGAGATCGAAATATCAACCCATTGAAAGTGAGTTTCTAGCCTTCGACTAGAAAATGTTTTTATGCATTTGTCAAAGATCCGTACTGTAATGTGATCAAACACTCTTGTGAATGTAATCAAAATATATCTATGCCTGTACATTCAACTAAGTAACGTGCGATATTTCAAATTAATTAGCCTGACATGACCAGGTGGTTAAGGCACTCGACTCGTAATCCGAGGGTCGGGGATTCGAATTCCGGCCACACCAAACAGCCGTGGGGGTGTTATATTATGACGGTCAAACCCACTCTTCATTGGTAAAAAAGTAGCCCAAGAGTTGACAGTGGATGGTGATGACTAGCTGCCTTCCCTCTAGTCGTACACTGCTAAATTAGGGACGGCTAGCGCAGATAGCCCTCGTGTATTTTTGCGCAAAATTCAAAGCAAACCAAACTGAATTAATTTGAAAGCTTACATTTTTCGAAAGAAAGAAAAAAGTGCTTATTACGTTCATGGTATTTAAATGACAAAGTAAGAAAAGAGAGACATTAGATTATTTTTGTTAATTTTATTTTTATTAATATAAATATGTGCATGTATTTCCAAATTTAATAATTTACTTTTCTGAGAAATCTTTTTCTTAATTTTGTACGAATATATAATTACACATGTATATACATTTATTTAAAAATTCAGAATTCATTTTCTGTTGATATTACAAAATAAGTTTATGTTTTTCCATCAAATACTTTGTTTTATTCTCTCTTTCAACAATTTTGTAGGTTTCACTGCTTTTAAGCTTAAAAAAAACAAACTTCAAATACATATTGATAAATAGAATAATAAAATGGACTTAAATGACATTTTATTATCGAAATTGTTACAGAAATATTACAAATATATACGTGATATGACGGACTTTAAAACAGGCACACAAGTAAAAGAGGCTTTGAAATGAATGAAAGGCATTACCTTGTTTACATATATAGAAAACCATTCCTGTTTTGAGAGTTGACCGGTGACAACTCTTTATTGACATGAATGATAACTTATTTATCTGTAGTTTATTATATTCAGCCAATATGAAGTTAGGACTTGCTGGCAGCACACTTTTGGTCTTTTGGCTTGTTTTCGTTGCAACAGCAGCCCCAAATATCCAGGAAAACAAAACAGCAGCAGAAAGATCTAACAGCTCAGAGACCAAAGGTAATTTTTCTTTCTTATTTTTTTAATACTATAATATGTTGAGCGGTACCTTTTTTTCTTATTAAAAATTACACGGTTTTGAATATGTCTGGTTACAAATGTTCATTTTATTGAATAACTGTGAAAGACAAAATTAGAAATTCAGACTAAATAGCAGAATATTTGTCTATATAAACTAGTACAACCAATTAGCATCAACAACTAGCTACGAAATCCATGATGCTAGAAAACTAAATTCAAGATAAAAATGTCTTGTTTTACATTTGGTGTCACATACAGGGATAACCTGAAACGATGATGCATCAAATTTTGTAATTATGCTTTCTTCAAATATCACAGAGTAGCGCGAATTACATATGATAATATTTGATTTAATGCACTTTTAAATTTTAGAACAATCATACTTCAAAGTATTGATTAATTTTAATACGTATATTTGAAAAGGGTGCGCCTGCAAGTATGCTTTTTAAATTTATTTGGTTAAAACAAACAGTTTAAGAACATGATAATATATGTTGCAGAAAAACGTTCAGAAGAGAACATCATGTTTGGTAACCAACAAAACAAGCCTTCAGCAACAACTGATGACTTTATGAAAAATTCAAATAAAGATTCAGAATCAATTGGTAACGAAGAAACTTCCACCTCAAATACAGAAGGAGAAACTGACAAACGTTCCAGTGAGTGTTGACAAATCAACGACTTTGTAAATTTCAAAACTGAATGATATATATTGACATAATTATATTTACAAGTTATACCTGTTTGATTTTATAAATAATACAATACAATTTATCCTTATAATGATGACGAGGTATCACATATTTTCCCATGAGTTTGGACGTCTGAGTTAAATTAGTTTATCAAGTTTTAAGGACATCAATGCCTAAATTGTTACAGAATTTTTACGATAGAGCCTGTGTAACCTTGTATTAGACATCTGTTACTTATGAAAACTCAAGTAAATGAAAAACACGAAGAGAATATTTTAGCACAGAAGGTTAGACTACTGTATGTTGAAAACACACACGTATTTTTGCATCAGTGTATAGTTTCTATTGGTACTCTCTCCACAGTCATAGTAAGTTCACCTTTTCATGTAACTGAAGCACTTTCAATAGTATACTTTCTGATTCATAAGTTTCATTAGAATAAAACATATGTATCGTTCACTTTAATTAGTTAAATGGGAAACGGAAAATATTTGGTATTGGTATCTTCTGAAATTCCCTTTCTATAAATTTAGCCTATCGAAATAAATATGTTTTCTCTCCTGACAAACAATGTGTTAAATACTATACAAACTATTTTATAATTCTTGCTACCGTTGTTTTAAATTCTTGGATAATGAGCAGACACCAGTAAATTGGAAGTTGGCTAATCTATTCCACTTTTCAAGGAAGGTGATGAAATTGACTCGGTAATTATAAGCTATTAGTCTTACGTCAGTAATGAGAAAAGTCTTTGAAAATATATTACGTCAGTAGTGAGAAAAGTCTTTGAAAATATGATAATAGGTGTCATGCAAAGTTATTTAGCAAAGCTGAAATTTTATTGGTTAGTCAGAGAGGTATCCCTTGGGTAAAATCTTGACTTACTTTGTTGTTGTTGTTGTTTCAACATTCTTTGAAGAGATAACTGCTGATGTAGATGAGAGTTTGAATATAGATTTGTGTGTCTGACTTTTCAGAATGTATTTGACAAGGTGCGACATAAAAGGTTTGCTTTAAAAAATATTTCTGTGATTATGGAGATAGGTTGGATCGTTGGATAGAAAACTGACTAGATGGAAGAAAGCAAAGGGATATATTATAAGTGGAGCTCAGTCAAACTAAATTAATGTCCAAAATGGGGTACCTCAGAGCTCAGTGTTAGAGCCTTTGCTCTTTTAGATGTACATTAAAGACACAGATTAAAGAATGACACAATCATTAAATTACTTACATTTGCTGAAAATATTAAGGTTTGGGTGTTGCTGGCTGTGAGGGAGATGCTACTGCCTTATAGTAAGGTTTGTATTATTTGGTGAATTAGGAAAGTAAACAGTAGATAATTTTTAATTATCATAAATGCAAGGTAATACACGTGCAATGGCACAATTTGAATTATGAGTGTGTTTACAATAAGAAAAACCTTAAAATATTTATGGAATAAAATGATCTTGATGTTCTCATTCATCAGTCTCCTGATCCATTCAAGCAATGTGCTGTTGCTAATAGCAGGGCGTATAGGATTTTAGACTGTATTTATATAAGTATTGGGTGTAAGTCTAAAGAGGTTATAATGTCGTTGTATATGTCATTTTTAGGCTATATTTGGAGTGCCATGTACAGTATTGGGCAATTTACCTCAAAAAGAATATTGAATTGTTGTAAAGAGTTCGGAGGAGGGCTACTCAGACGAGATCAGGTATAGAAAGATTGTCACTTGGGGATAAGTTAAGGTCTCTGAACTTTTTTTTTTCTTGAAAAACGAAGAATTAGAAGAAGAAAATCTGATTCAGGTGTTTAAGATTCTTAAGAGAATTTATAATGTTGATTCCTAATTCTTCTTCTATGTAATTGCGGGAATGTTTTACATCTTTCAGGAGTTTTCAGTAATGTTAGCAGAACATGTTTGATATTATCATGACCGACATCATTATATTATTATTTTGTTTCTTCAATAATTTTCTATTCCATGTTGAATATTTTGTGTTTATTTGTAATTAAGCACAAAGCTACAGAATGGGCTACCTGTGCTCTGCCCACCATGGGTATCGAAACCCGGTTTCTTGCGGTGTGAATCTGCAGACATGCCACTGGAGGGTATTATTTTTTGTGTGTGTATTCGTGAATAATAATGTGTTTCAAATGCAGTTATAAATTCTTGTTAACATATATTTCAAACATTTAAAGGATAAACAATTAAGCATAGTTATTAAATTTAAATAGGTGGGGAAAAACTGTTGAACGATGGTGAACAAAACCAAAAATACAACTCGAACAAACATCTCGACGTCTTTGGTTATCTGGACACCCCTTCTGTATTAAGTGTTACAAACCCATATGGCGGAGAACCTTACGGCCCCGAACCTGACAGAACTGCTGGATCTCTTTTAGGTACAGATGTATACGGTGAGTTTAACAATTTTACTAGAAAGTAGTAGAACTTGAATACATTGGTTAACGTTAAGATTCCATGAATCTGATAATGCATACAATAAGATTGTGTATGTGTTTCAACTGTGCGTTCTGTTACTAGTGTTTTTCATATAGCTTAAAAGTGTTAGCCAGTGATAAAGTGCTTTAGAGAGACATAATGACTAAATATTACTATTAGCCTGAATTGCTTACTTGGTGTTTACCATTAAACACAGCATGTTGGTTTCTAAACCCATCTGTAGACCTATATATGTTAGTTTCTACACCAACCAGGAGTTGTTATTTGTTTTGTTTTTTATTTTGTAATTTCATTATCTTGTAAGAAAGTTTCTTTAACCATACTCCCCCAAAATTTTTTCATTAGACCGTTAAAATGATTTGGCGATTGCGAAGTCCTATTCATAAAGAGCATAATTAACGCTTGGTTGTACGATGCTTAACTTTTCCTCCAATCAGATAAGAAATAATTGTTTATTCTAACCACATTTAAAATTGGGTAAAGAAAATAATTTAGCTTTAATAAGTACAATCCACATAATACGCTATGGTTTACCGGTGAACATTAACTTATAAAGTTTAACATTATTTGTCTCATTTCTCCTTTACTGTAGATGAATACTCACAATACAGGCCGTATGACTATAGGGACGCTATCTATCGTCGAAAGAGGAGCTATATGAGAAAACGGAGTTTGAGAGACAACATGGAAGAGATGTTAGACGTTTCTCGACGTTTTCCCAGGCGAGCCATGCGTTTGAAACGCCACACAGATGTGGCACAAATACTTAAGTGGCTGGACGCTTTGGACCAGGAAAAACAGTATGAGGTTTGTAGTTTTATTCTGATATTTAATTTAACTAAATGATTATGGTCTACATATCTTAGTAACCAATGTGTAGACTCGTGATTGTAGTTGACTTTTTTATATTAGCCGCATAGCCAACACAAAAAGTCCCCTGGTGTGACAGTGGTAATAATAATTAGGGCAGGAGGTACTCAGACACAAGCACTGATTAATGCCTCAGGGTAGAGGGATAGAGATGATGACGCCATAGTTTCACAAAGTGGCACAAGATGACCCTGCTCTCTAAGAATGAATAATATCACAGTTCGATACCAGACGGCATTTTACTATAGGGATGCTGTCACCAAGGTTCTATAGGCAGATGCTGTTACTAATGTTCTGTAGACGGATGATGTTACTAAGATTCTGTGAATGGATTGTGTTACTAAAGGTAGTGTTGCTATGGACGGAAGATCTGACATATTGTGTGTGTTTTACAAAGGCGGATGATGTATCTCTAGGTAAATAATATTACTATACTTCCATAGGACTTTATTCAAGTTTTAACTTGTCTCCAACTTATTTTTTATAGTTTTCATTTATGTATTTAATTGTATTGCTTGACAGATAATGTTACTAGATGGACTGTGTTGCTTAGGTTCTATCGGTGGACGGTGTTACTTAGCAAATTGTGTTACTAAAGTTAGCGTTGCTTGGGCGAATAGTGTTTCCATAAACGGATAGTTCAATAAACTGATGAACTCATGGTTGGATACCTCAAAGTTCCTGAACATGTGATTACATCATCAACATTATATTTACACTTTTAGATCTAATTATATGTCTTAAAAAGTTACAAGTAAAACCAGTATTTTAACGAGAAAACTATTATTGTATAGTGTATTACGTCGGTTTTTATCTGTCTCATTTCTTAACTTATCCATTATTTAAATGAAGCAAATACTACAGCATAGTCAATAATTTATTTTACATGCTTTTAAAATTATCTCTCCAGAAAGGATTTTATCATACTTAATGCTTCGTTTGTATAAATATAGAACGAGACAGTAATATTATTATTCTACAGCCCATAATAATTTAAGTTTCAATTCAGTAAACATTTACTACACTATAGTATAATTTTTGCTTCTGTTATTAATTTGCATTATATGTTTATAATTATCGTCCTGAGAAGGACATATGTTTCATAATAGTATGATTATTTAAATATCTAAATAATATATAATAATTTGATATACAAGCTTACTGTTTCATTTTATAAGCAGATCTATGTGTATATAACACGCGTTTTACTAGTAATAATGTTTCGTTTGAACGTATATTTATACTAACCTCTATGCATGTAACTATGTTTCATTTCACCTATAATTTTAACAAATAGTTAACAAACTCAGTAGTAAATTATTTTGCACTAACTAAATATGATAAATGAAAGATTTACTGTTTAACCAATCACCTTAATATTATAGAGATTATTTTAAATAGTCACCTACTATTTTATTATTTGCTACAGAATATTCACTTGAAGTACAAAATATACTATGTAGTTAAACATTCATAAAACTTAGTGGTTTTAGGGTAAATCTTATAAACAAACATTTTTATTTATGCATAAATTAAAACGTCTATAATGATTATATTCCACAGATTTTTTACTCACACTAATACTGTCTAAGAGGTCCAATTCAAATGGCTTTGATAAACTTTGATTTTAGGAAATACAAAAAGACATTGACAGGAGAGATCGTCACGTGGCCACAAAAACAAACCTTTACCCTTTTAAAACTAGCAGAATGAAAGGTCAATAGTTTTGAAATGTCTGGAATTATAAACTTTTGTAAAACACAGAGAGAAACCATTTCGGTAAAATATGTTATTAATTTTAGTATGTAATAATTTGTACCAGACTAAAATCACATAATTTTATAATTATTCAAATGTATATATTAAAAATTTCTTCACAAATTAGAAATTCCATTACACTATATCATTTAATCTCATTAGTTCACCAAAGTATCATTTGTGTAACAATATGTTAAAACAAACACTACATTTTTCAGGAGAAAATTTAATACATCGTACTAAAAACATGTCATTACATAAATAACCGAAAAATGATTCAATGCAAATCAAACATACAATATTTCAGTCATTAGGCTCAGAAAAATTAGTTTTTTGACCATTTCAAAACAGTTGTATCCTCACATAAATTTTGAAGCAATGTTACGTTAACATGTGATTATTATATTTCACTTATACTTTATATAAACAGGAACATCTGAATGCATAGCAATGTTTAATAATATTTATTTACAAAGCTTTCTTTACTGACCATTTGGTATGGTTCTCCTACTAGAAGAAACATAACAGTATCTGGATTGTAAGCATCTTGCAACCATGTAGTTGCCGACGAGACTTCTCGCCTGATGTCAAAACTCATTGGTTCGGCTGGAAATTCAACAAAGTCTTGGACAAAACATCCAGTGTTACATGATTTATCGAATAATTTAACTTTAGGTGTTGTTTGTAGTTAAGCACAAAACTACACTGTGAACTAACTATCCTTTGGCCACCATAGGTATCAAAACCTTTAGGTGTTGCATTTCCAGAATGTTGTAATTATATAGTTTCTGATCATTTTAATTAGTATTTAGATCTTTGTGAACATTGTGCACCTTTTTTACAAATAGAACTTGTAAATATACACTATGATTGTTGGGCCCGGGATGGCCAAGCGTGTTAAGGTGTGCGACTCGTAATCTGAGGGTCGCGGGTTCGCATCCCTGTCGCGCCAAACATACTCGCCCTTTCAACCGTAGGGGCGTTATAATGTGTCGATCAATCCCACTATTCGTTGGTAAAAGAGTAGCCCAAGAATTGGCTGTGGGTGGTGATGACTAGCAGCCTTCCCTCTAGTCTTACATTGCTAAATAAGGGACGGCTAGCGCAGATAGCCTTCGAGTAGCTGTGTGCGAAATTCAAAACAAACAAACTATTATTGTTAAAAACTCGATTGCTGAACTTCCTGCTTTTCAAAAAAAAAAGATACAAGGATTGAAATGTATTATATGCTAATGACTGTATCAATCATTAAATATTGACCGAAGCGCTGAAAGCTTGTGGACGAGATAAAAAAAAACAACGTCGAACAAAAATTTCCTCTCATGTTTTAATTACGTAGCTCCTGTTCTTACAAGATTTAAAACAAGTGTGAATTCGCTCTAATTAAATGAGATCCTCTTTAAGTGTTGCAATATTGTTGATAAGAACTCGTTAAAATGTTAATATTATACAGCAGGTACCTTATCAAGAGCAGCATCCATTAAGTGCTAATGAAGTGGACAACTCAGAGATGGCGTACTCACCAGATGGTGGACATTTATCGCCCTTCTACTCAGGAAACTACGCTTATAACACTCCTGATACAGATGAAGAGGTTATCGAGCCCGAGATTATGTGGAACAGCCCATACAGAGAAATAAGTATGGCGCGACGTTCCTACCCTTACCCCACTGACTACCGATATTTTATGTTGCCAAGCCAGAAGAGATCCTCTCCAACATCGAGTTTTGATGATGATGGCCAGTGGGGGCAGATCATTAAACATCACCAATTATATGACAACAGTAACAGTGATGACCTGGAGCGGCTTTACGTACTGGCCAATCTTCTCTCGGATGAGGATTCTGAAAGAGAATTCCGCTACCGAAGGTCTGCTTATGTTTAAAATAAGAAACATCAGAAGCTGTTAAACAAGATGTCATCTGGCTTGGATGTACTTGTGTTTCCGAATGCCAAGTGGTTGAAATATGAAAATAAGGTTATGGCAATTATTCAAATTAACTGTTTGTGCTGTTAGGTGTTTACTAAAGATCGTAGCTTTACTACATACAGTTAAACCGTGAATATATATATGTTATGAAAGTTGTATAAATATAATTATATTTTATAAGCTATTGTGCATTATATTGTGTCCTTCTAAACTTAAAATCTGCTTTAACAGTCAGTTTTTGACACTGTGATCTCAGTAAAACATATATTAGTGTTATTCTAGCTTAGTGTTTAATTTGAAATTTTGACAAAAGGGCATTCAAGATTTTGAAACATAAAATAAATAAAAGAAAACTCATAGCCAGTATTTAATTATAGGTGAGAAATGGACTATTTCATTTTAAAAAGATATGAAGCCATACAATGAAAATAATAAAGAATAAGCTGTTTAGGACTTTTTTATTCAAAATATTTCTTGAAAATTTGATTTAACTTAACCCATCAGTTTAACACCATAGACGATAGAGTACGGTTTGTTTGATTTAACACGCCTCTATATACAGATATTTTTATTGAATTAATAATGTGTGGAACGTTCCAAAATTAGGATATATTCACGTGTTAACTAAACAGTTATTCATAGTAAATTATTATATTTTGCAGTAGGTCTGATATCGTAGTTAAATTATCCTCTTTCCATCATTACTTCTTTACTTAACCTCTTTACTTTTAAATTAAATTTCCCTCTGGATCTCGTTCTAGTGCAAAACCTTTTGAGATAATTTTTGTCACGTCAGATTATTTACTGTGTCCTGAAACAATTATCTTGTTGAACGATATAGTGTGTTCTATAACCTAGAAAAGCTATGATTATTTTCTAGATTGCATTCTCTGGTGTAACAAAGTTATTTTTGTTTGCGAAATCGTTTCGTATGAACTGAAAGTTATCATTCTTTAGTGTGTTGTATCTGGTATTGTGATAAACACTAATGTGATGTACTTCCACAATATGTACATTGTGATTCTTATATTTAAATACAAGATATTATAACTGATAAAATCAGATAGGTCATATCAAAAAGGTAAATATTAGAACATTTATTGGAATGTGCAGAGTATTTTGTCCTTTTCTTACGCAGCGCATAAAATGTGTTACGTAATAATACTTTCTCTTATTCCCATTTCAACCATTAATGACGAGACATTCATCAACAGTTCCACTCAATTTTTAGTTGATACAACTATAGCTGCAAGTAAAATAAATATTACTTTACATAAGTACTAATATCATGCACGAACACGATGTTTGTGCAAGAGATTATTTTCTGCTCCTAAACATTGACAATTACTTGAAATGTTCATAGCTGTGATGGCAAGATAAAGCGCTCTCGCAATGTGTAATACACAATGAATATTCAATGCGATTCGACTGAATATTATAATTTGAAATTTGTTGTTACAATCCACGTTGATCCAATATTTATTTAGGTATTAATTTATTTTATTCTAGTTACAGATATATCAGAATTCATCGTTTCTTAATTCTTAGGCTTATTGATGCTTCTAAAGTATTCATACTATACTTATTTTCACCCCTTAACAGGAAACCCCTCGTTAGTACAGCGGTAAGTCTACGTATAACACGCTAATATCAGGGAATCAATTCCCCTCAGTGGGCTTCGGAGAGAGCCCTATGTGGCTTTGCTATAAGAAAACACTCGCTTCCCCTTAACGGGATAATGTTTCGTGAAATAGAACTAGCTAGCAGTAAGCCTAATGATGGTTAACAGCAAATATATTTTTTAGTTAAGATAGATTTGCACCGAACATTCCAGTTTCTCTGTTTGTACACTTTTGTTACTTTTTAGTTATTAACTTAAACTGCTCATTCTGTTAAATCATTTCGATTCTTCGTGTTTGCTAAGTTTCGTTGATATGCGTTCAAAACCCATTCTAACCTTACGAAGGTGCGGGAAAATGGCAACACACTTACTTAATCTAGAACAAATAACGTAATATATATTTCAATGTTACTACCACCACACCAAAGCTTTACGTCCAAAATTCATTGAGAAATGTAATTTCTTAAATGTCTAGGCCTGGATGCTAAAAATCTATCATTAGCCTCGGAGGCAACATAAATAGGCTTTTATCTGAAAAAAAAAGAATAAATTGTGCGATTTTAAATTTTGTCCATTAAATGTGATTATAGATGTAAATGTGTGTCAGAAATATATAAAAATCTATCAAGTTCAGCACTACCCAGTGAACAGATTTTAAAATACTTAAATTATTATGTTGTCTTTTTCATAGTACCGTAAATTCCGGCGTATAAGTCGACGTGGCGTATAAGTCGAGGTCTATAAGTTTGGCCTAAAAATCATGATTTTGACATGTACCTGCCGTATAAGTCGACCCCCTTCTCTGGCTCAAATCGCTTGGTCGGAATATTTCAGTCGGCATCAGCGGCGAGGTGAAGCTAAGGAAGTGATATTCAATAATCAACTGCGTCATCAGCAGACTTTGTCAGACGGCGCCATTTTCAAGAATTCTTATTATCTGCTGTGACTAGCTACGCCTCGCCTCTGGTCGGCATAAAAAATGACAGATTTGCACTTTACAATAGAGAGCAAAAGTTCTGTCACTACATGTTCTGAGAATTCATTTTTGCTGACTCATTCGTGCGCTTCGCCGCGCTTTCACTCACGTGACGTTTCGTTTGCCAAAGTAAAGTGAGAAATCTGCGTTGATTGGCTAACATGACATGCTTGCTCGACAAATAAGGCTTTCACTAAAAGAAGAAGTGTCACGTTTTATGCACCTTACGGTATTCCTGTCTAGACAAATTTATTGATTTTCTTTTATCTGGTGTGTCTAACCTTGCTACGCTTAGCTAGGAAATTAGCTGACCAATCGGCTCTGAATGAATTTTTAACTGTCTATCCAGTTTCAATTTCCAGTTTCAAAATGTCAGTTACAAATTTCAGTGACAAATTTTTTAAATAATTATAAATCGTTAAACAAGCAAGATGTCCAGTCAACCACGAAGAAGGATGAAATATGATGCAGCATTCAAGATAAAAGTCGTTCAAGCAGCCAAAGACAGTAGCAACAGCGCAGCAGCTCGGCAGTATTGCATAAGTGAAAAATTGGTCAGAGATTGGAGGAAGGCAGAAAACACTATCAAAGAATTGCCCTTAACCAAATGTGCGAATCGTGGTCAAAATCAAGAAAAATGGCCAAGATTAGAGAAGGAAATAGCGACATGGGTGTTATCTGAACGTCAATGTGGCAGAATCGTAACAAGAGCCCTTATCCGACTGAAAGCTTTACAATGGGCAGCTAAGAATAAAGAAGACAGCATGGATTTTAAGGCAACAGTCAGTTGGTGTTCTCGTTTTATGCATCGTCATGATCTGGTCATTCGTCAAAAGACAAAAATTGTTCAACAGCTACCGAAAGATTTGGACTACAAGATCACGCAATTCCAGACCTTCGTCATCAATCAAAGAAAACGAAATGAATACGATATGGCTCACATTGGAAATATGGACGAAACGCCCATGTTTTTTGATGTCGTCGGCAACACTACAATTAACAAAAAAGGAGAAAAGACAGTTCTGGTGAAGACCACAGGGCACGAAAAACAACACTTCACCGTCGTATTGGCCTGCCTCGCCGATGGAACGAAACTGCCCCCTATGATAATATTTAAAAGAAAAACGATGCCAAAAGACAAGTTTCCGCCAGGAGTCGTGGTTCATTTACAAGAAAAAGGATGGATGGACGATAGTGGATGTGTCAAATGGATTAACGAAGTGTGGGCCCGTCGGCCAGGCGCCATGCTTAAACCCAAATCGTTGTTAGCGTGGGACATGTTCAAGTCACATTTAACGGATACTACGAAAAAAGCATTAAAATCGAAAAAAATAGATATGGCGGTGATTCCAGGTGGATTAATATCTGTACTGCAACCTCTGGATGTATCGTTAAATAAAACATTTAAGGATTCTATGCGCACCAAGTGGAATGAGTGGATGGCATTGGGTCAAAAAACTTACACTGCCGCCGGAAATATGCGTGCTGCATCTTTGCCTACAGTGTGTCAGTGGGTAAAAGATTCCTGGGACTCTATTGATCTAAAAATCGTTGTCAACTCATTCAAAAAATGCTCAATTACCAATACGATGGACGGTACGGAGGATGATATGTTATGGGAAGAGGATGACGATATCCCCTCATCATCAGTGGAGCATGACATTATTCCAGAAGAGGATCCTTACGATGACCATTTGAATGGTGAGGAATGGGACTTTGTGTTTGATCGATCTCATGTTGAGTAGGATTACTAGTATTTTACTATTTTATAAATAAATACCTATATGTCATATCATATAATTTTGATTTGCGATGGTTTTCTCGAATCTGAATTTACTAGAATTCATGTCATGAAAAACGTCACCGCCGTATAAGTCGAGGATGGATTTTTAAACTTGAAATTTGGTGTTAAATTTTCGGCTTATATGCCGGAATTTACGGTATATGAATATTCCACCAAACATATGCAGGTTCATATTGCAAGGAAAGTCGTACAGTTAGAATTTGACGAAACCGTGGATATAAAATAAAATTTAAAAACCAAAATTGTTCCTTAGAATGTGTCAAATATAAGTTACTAATACGTAATTTGATAGCAGTTAGCAAAACTGGGCCTATTGTATATAAAATTATTTCAATTGCATCAATGAATGTCATTTAGCTATAAATTTAAATCAGTCTTTTACAGGTGAAGTTCTTTACCCCGAAACCTGTACATTTAAATTTTATAGTTAACGATTTTCTGGAAATTAAGTTAAGGCTCGACTTGTAACCTGAGGGTCGCGAGTTTGAATCCCCCTTACACCAAACATGCTCGACTTTCATCTGTGGGGAACGTTGTAATATGTGGTTAATTCCACTACTAAGAGTAGCCCAAGAGTTGACGATGGGTGGTAATGGCAAGTTGGTTTCCCTCTAGTCTTACACTGCTAAATTAAGAGAAAAATAGCGCAGATAGCCCTCGTGTAAATTTACTTAAAATTCAAAAACAAACAAATAGTATTTAAAGGATTAGTTTCTCTAACCATGAAATGATAAATTTACAATATTGTTTTTGTTCTATATGTCAGTGATTGGTTTATTAGCTAAATAATTTCTGGTTTAATAAAGTTATTTATTGACAGCAGGATTGCTAGTTTCAAAATTACGAAATTATGTTTACAAAGGTTATGATTCATGAATTGCTCTGTGGAGAACAGAAATACTGGAACTGTCATACTGAGCTGATGAATTGTTAACGAGATTTTGAGTTACATAATCACGAACAAATATATTAAGAAGATTTAGAATTCTGTAATAATGAAATAATGTAATGTCTACAAGATTTCTAGTTCTTTGTAACCATGAATTATTTTTTTGGCATCAGGTCTTATGTCTCTATAACTATGAATTGAAGTATTAACAGCAGGATTTGCGATTTATTGATCACAGGTCAATATATTGGCAGCAAAATTTATGGCTTTTGATATAAAGAATTGATGTATTCTCTAATATATTTTTAATTTTAAGGAATGAACTGATGCATTGAAAACATAATTTTGATTATATAATCATGCTGATAAGATATAAGTTTTGGAATTCATTAAATAATAAATTTATAGTATGACCTTTGATTTGAAAAATATTGACTAATTCATAAATACAAATCTTGTGAATTTGCAGTAGTAATTAAAGATATCCTGAAATAACCAATTGAAGAGGATACAATAAGTCTATGTTAATGATTTGATCCTTTAATAAAAACTACAATTACAGACATAATAGCAATAGATGGAAAGCAAGAACTGTAGATAACTTGTTCTATCCATGAAAAATCTTGGAAAGCTGTAATGACAGCATGTTCTACAAATCTAATGGTGATATGCTGTATTTTAAGAAAGTATTTTAGTTCTACTGATAGAAGGTATTCTTCTTTGAATGGTATGCTCTATCATAGTTTAGTGATTATAATAACTATGGATAAAAAATAAGTTTAATCTGATTATAGTATCTTCTACTGACAAACACAATCCTTCTTATGGTGTTCATAAGTTATACAAAGAAAAGGTATTTATATCTAATGATGCCATGCTGTATTAATAAGCAGTTATATTAGATATTGTTAAAATATATTCTAAATATACCACAGTTTTGGATGATATATTCTGTTAACTGAATGTATTCTAGATATAATGATGTACTTTATCAATAGAAAATATTCTAGCCCTAATAACATTATACATTTAACTTTACCTTACCTCTTGCAGTGAATATTTTGAAATTTTTATTCGTTAGTATATATACACACACACACACACACACACACAATGTCTCAGTCACTGATGTGATAATTTTAAAGTACACTGTAAGTTGTAAATAAATTTAAATATTACTATTTGGTGAAGAAGCTAATCTTTTTTAATAGTATTCATTGCTGGGTATTCTAGTTGCAAACAAATTTTTTTTCATTAAAGGTCTTGGAAAGGCATAACGCATTTTACTGACACAAGGTATTTTACATTGAATCATTAAATGACAATTGACATAAGGAATTTCGATTTTAATGATAACTTGCTATATCGAGAAAAGTATTCTAGATTTGATAACATTTTATACTGAATAAAGATATTCTATAACTAATGTTTTGGTCTATTTACGAAAGTCCTTGGAAGCTGGAGGTAGTATACACTGCAATAAAATAAGGTAATACACATTTTTAATAAAATTTATATTGACATTATGTATATAGTTCTAATGATAATATATCATATTAAAAAAGGTATTCTAGCTTCAACAGTCATTTATAACAGATGCTTGCTTTATTGACAGCAAGTATTCTAGATTTAGTGATGATATGCTCAGTTGATATTCTTTAGTGGAAGAAAGTATTCCTGTTCCAAGTCATACACTACTGATTAAACGAATTTTAGTTATTGTGGAGATATGCTTTAATGATACAAGGTAATTTAATGATGTTATGTTTTGCTGACAGAAGATATTCTCATGATTTTAAGATACATTGCAAGATGATACTCTAAATATAAGCATTGCAGATTTCTATTTATATCACAGGTATCATAATTATATGCTCCAAAAATTTGAATTTATTCTAGGGTTTAAGTGTTATGCTTTATTAAAGAAAGCCATTTCAGACCTGTAATTGCAATGTTTTATTTTAAGACCTTAGATGGGTGTGGTAGATTCTATTGACAGTTGGAGGTACTGAAGATCTAATCACTGGATAATTTATTAATGGACTGTAACGATGATTTTTGTGTCAAAAGGCTTTTTAGTTCTGATGATGATACAGTTTAACAATGAAAGGCATTATTTCTCATCGTACGCTCTAATAAGAAAAAAGTACTTAGTTCTAACCATTTGCTCTTTTGCAAAAAGTACTCTATTTCTAATCATGATGTGCTTAATCACAAAATGTGCTAGTTCTCATTACATGTTGTGATAACAAGAAGACTTGTTCTAATAATTTGTTAGAACGATAAAAGGCACTCTAGTCCCAGTGATGTTTATGTTCTACTTATATAAGTAACTTTTGAATTGTGTTGAGGATATGCTTTACTAATTGATGGTACTCAAGAATTGTTATGACACTATGTTTTAGTTGCAGCATATTCATAATTAATGTAAATTAGCAAATGGTTTATATTGCAGTCGTGAGATCTTTTGAAATAACTCTGTAATTATTACATGATATGTTGACAGAATATCTTTCAGATATTTTAAGTATAAACTACTTTGACAATTTACTCTGTAATCAAGAATTCATATACTGAAACTGGACCTAGTTCATTACAAAATTAACTTTTTAAGGCATTAGTGCTGCTATAAATGAAAACACTTGTAATTATGAAGTAACACTGTTGTTTGGTTACACTGAATTTGATCTACTGACAACAGGAATTCAGAGTGTTCTGTAATGTTAAATGAATTATTTTTTTCAAGTCTTCATACGCTGTTATATTGGCTTATATCTTTGGCATATTTCCTCTAAAAATTAAATATTTTGACAGCAGAACTTTGAGTTTTGCAACCATATTTCACTCACTATAAAGAGAACTTGTTCTATAACAATGAACTCGCATAATGACGGAAGGCTTATTTAACTAAGAAAGCATACTGTGCTAATATAATAACAGATAAGCAAACAGTAATATATAAGCATAAGGAAGAATTTTATTGGAGGAATACACAAATGTTTTGATGGAATATCGGGCCATCTTCTTCATGTGTGATCAGTTCAAAGCAATTAAAGTTTTATATATTGTTACAAAGACAAAAAGACACCATTTTCATTACATTTAATCCCCTGTATTGTTTAGCACTGATCATACCTGAAGACAGATCAATGTTTTTCAAAACATGTAGTGTATTCCACCATCAATAAAATTCTTCCTTGTGCTTATAAACTGTTTGCCTACCTATTATAACAAAATGCTTGTGTTTAGAAAACATTGTTATGTGACAGCAAATTTTCTTGTTCTATGTATAAGAATAATCTAACAACAGTAAGATTTTTTTACATTCAGTAAAATATCACCTCCAAATTTTCTTTAGTAAGCATGAACTGATGTAATGCTAGTATACTTTGATTTGTGAACATGAAATATTCTATAGTTATTAAATCTTCATGTATTGTAACCATGAATGACTTAATAACAGCAGCAAGCTTAATGGTTCAATAAATATAAATCCTTTCATCAAAGAAAATTCTCTTATTTTTCACTCTTAAAATAATTTAACAGCAAGTCTTTTAGTGAAATACAAGGTTTATCTATTAACAGCAAATTTTCATTACAGTGGCTCTTCAGTTCAGTAAATACTGATGGAAAAATTTCTCCCACGAAATAAGTAATGGTAATGACATTAAGGTTTAGTAAAATATGTTCTCCCAATTAAAAGCAAGAGTTCTTCCGAGATCATGAAATGATATAACGTCAAAAGAATTCTGGTTTTTGTAACCTGCTGTTGACAGTTGGTTCTGTATTTAGATTTAACCAAATGATAGTGGCCCTTGGTTCAGTACACATGGTGTCTTTCAGTAAACAAACTCATCTACTGACATCAAGTGTTTGCATTTGGTATCAGTTATTTGATCTAGTGACAGTAGGACCTTATAGTTAGTAATCATAAATTATTCAAGTAAGAACAACTTTCCTCATTTTATCCTTGTTTTATACCTATATATATATATATATATATACGCACTAATTTTAAAGATAGAAAAATTTTTTCACATGCAAAAAGTTATCCTGTTTATAATTTCATCAATTAGCAGAAGGCTAAACTGTTAAATGATCTAATTACAACACAACCTCTTTACTAATACATGTGTTAATTTTACACTCAGGTTACTTCTGCTTTGAAATAAAGAAAAATGACCATTTTGGTAAAATGGTCATTCAGTTAATACATTTTATAGTCCTATAACCTATAAAATGCACTAATGTATAAAATTCTAATATTTATAAACTAACTAATGTTGTATTTTGTTGGACCAGTGGATATTAATTTCCATTTACTTATATAATCAAATAGTTAGGTATGTCTCATAACTTTATTAGAATAGAATGTGTTATTGAATGTATCATTCATTTATGAATTAGGATATATAAAACTGTTTAACTGAATTTCACTGCTTCTAGTTTATTTCAGATTTTTTTACAAAAACCTGATTATCTTGACCTCAATTTGACTGTTTATGTTATTATGATGTTATACTACGATATACTTGGTATGATTTACATGATCAACAAATTCAAATTTTTAAAAAAGTTCCAAATTAAATTTCTGAGGCTTTTTTAATGACAAATGAACAATTCCACAGTTCTCATGCGACATTACCCGACTCTACAGCATTTTTACATAAGTTCTTTTTCATTCTTTCTTGAATTTGTAAACACTCTAGAATATAATTTTTTTCTTCACATACAGTTGCAGGCTCATAAGCAGAATATTTGAAAGGGTCTAATTGGTGAAATCAAATGTTGATATATGTTATGCAAAGCACAATCAGCATACAAAACATACCATATGGGGGTCTAGGGGCCTTCCCAAATTTTTTTTTTTAACCATACTTCCACAGGCCAGACACCCAAAATTTTACAGAACCTAATTTTTCAAGTCATTCTAGATTGTTTATCGGCTAACACATTTACCAAAACCTGATTGGACAAAAAGCAAGAGATTGCCACACCCTTTGCAAAAACTTAATTTATGGCTGGTAAAAAACAGGTATTTACATACTATCAGTATTTAGTAAGTGTTTTGATCTTGTAATGATAAAGCAACATTAATAAAGGAAAAAGAAGAAAATGGTTTCTAAATGCATATGTGCAGTACTTATGGAAAATACCCTTAATGTTAGTGTGGATGCAACAATTTAGACCCAGGTCAAAATGGCACAAAATGCAGGTAGGAAACAGCCATAGAGCAAATTAAAGGCATGAAGAAGGAAAAAAGGAAGTATTAATTATGCTATTCCTTTGGAGAGTGATGAAGATAAAATGTCTAGAGATAATTCTGAGGAACCCTTGTCATCCAAGAACTTAAGTGACAAAGCAAGGTACTGTTCTAGTACCATTGATCAAGGTGATGAGAATAATTCAACTGATGACAAGGTCTTTGTATCTATTCTGAAAACAAAGAACATGAATGCAATCAAATAGCCAGAACACAACAAACTATGCTTTATCTTAGCCAAGAGGGAGAAACAACACCACATGTACGTCTTCATAAGTTTACTACTGTGTACTATGAGAGTCAAAAACTCGTGATAGCATCACTAAATCTGCAAATTATTTCATAAAACGTTGTGTAGAATTTTAGTTCAACCTAAAAAATATTAAAAATAGGATTTTAGCTCATTCTGAAATAATGTTATACATTTAAGTCTACCATAGAGCTCAAATTTTGAGTACCTGGTTTGTGGAAGTACTGTTAAAATATTGGTGCTATGAGATTAAATCTGGAATTAACTTCGCATGATATATAGCTTAAACAATTGCATGGTTGTTCACATAAAGTACACAAACATCCAATGAAAAGTCAACAAATCATCATGTTGTAATTTCGAATAGGGTGCTAGACTTAAATTAGCATTATTGAGTACATTTTATTAAAATACTGTACTATCTACATGCAGAATATTTATTAATTGTTAAATTATAGTACTGATTTAAACAACTATCATATATGTACATGTATGCATTACTGAAATAACATGTTAGCATGCTCCATTCTACTGGGTTGCTTTTCCACAAATAACATAGATAAAGTTTCAATGTTGATAGCAGTATCATAATGATTTATTAAAGCTAGGGCACTCAGTCTTTCTTCAGTATGTGTACATCTCAAGTAATTATTCAACCAGTGGAGAACAGATGTTCACATGAACATTAGTCCCAGTATGTTTTTACATCACAATAAATAGTGTTTCATAAATTACCCCGAAGTACATGCATAAATTGTCTTATCACATTACTAAGGAAAAACCAATTGCTACTTATACTTCTATCTTTGATTCAAATATGGAAGGGAATTTGAAAATTCACATTTCTCACTTCATTTTTTGTAACACAATTATCACCACAATTAAAAAAAAAGTCAAGTATTTTAAAACAATTGATAAAACACAATATAAATATGTTGTTTTAGCTTATTATGAATATAGCATTCTTACTTTGGGATGATACTTACCCATACAAACAATATCACATTTTTTAGACACATCCACCAGTCTTTTTAAATGGTTCCTGTTCATAAGAACTTATCTTACATGTTCTAAAAGAGATGGTATGAAATGACTCTTTTCAATTTACTTCATGGACAACATTTTCTGCCTTATAACTTTATCTATTCCCATAAATTTTTTATCTTCTACATTATTGTATTAACCACATATACTCTACAAACCTCCTATACTATTGTTATATAAATTTACAACTTATTTTCAAGAACATAGAGAAACTAGTCTGATATAAAAAATTCATATCTTCTTTGTCTTTAGACATTTACTTGCTTGATGCTGTCTTAGGTTGCAAGCAATCTATTTCTCTACCAGTCACAAAGTTGATATTTCTTGATCAAACAAAACTTGATATGAAAGTATTCTATGCTCCAGTACATACATAAACACATAACAGTACAAACATAAATATTGAAATAACTGGCCTCACTACTTTCAGTGATAAGGACTTATTTGTTACTAAATGTGATCACACAATGTTATTTTGGTTGAATGTTGACAAATCCAGAAGGAAAATTTTGTTTTGTTCCAACTCACAACACTATTTTTCTCTATTCTACTGAATACTATTTGTTTAATCTACAAAGTGACATCAGTTGGATGTGATGTAGATACTCTAGTTACACAGAGGATGATGTTTGATGGCTGTGATAAAACATTCTTGATTTTCAAAATTCCAAGAAGAAAAAATCTAAATCATTTAATAAAGTAAATATTTGTGCTATATTGATTTCATTCTTCATTCAATACACAACCACAGATAAAAAAATTAATCAAAACAACACGTGTTTTTCTCTATTTAGATTTCTCATACGCTACAATATACTGGGCAGAAACAAAAAAACATTATCACATTAATTAGAAAACTTTTAAGATATAAAACGGTATTTATATAAAACACAAGGTTCATTTAACTATACACATTACAAAATATATTTCTTCTGTTAGGTGCACATATGTAACAATACTTTTAAATTTAAAAACTGCTTATTATTCAGGAAATTTTCTACCTATGATACTGGATTAATCTGGTGAAATTTTGCACTTTAACAAAATTGAAAATTTTTGATTTCTTTTAGGGCTTTTACTGAGGATTATGTTAAAAGTACTTCAGTAAAAGTTGTTATCAAATTATTTGTAAAGATACAACCACAAAGACCATGTTACTCACACTAACACAAACTTTAAACAATATTTTTTTACACTACCATTACCCTGCAATCAAATATTTCTAGAATGTACAATTTGTAGAAATTCTATAAAAGTGTATTTCCCAAACTTAACACTAAACAGACAAGTTTGTGTGACAAATGTTGTTGTAAAACATAACAGGTATTGTCTTAGGACTTTTTAAGTTGACTTCATGTTTTACTTACAACCATATTTTTTATTCACAACTATTTCACGTAGTTCTATCCATTACAATAAGTAATAATGTAAAGCTTCCATTTTAGTATTTAAGATACCTTATTTATTTCTTTATTATTATTATTATTATTAGAGTCTAACATGTCAGGCTGAAAGACAGGTGATTCATGTTGTTTAAACCAAAGATGTGTATATAAACTGTCAGGATTTGAAAGAAGTGAGTGATGAGTTCCACGTTCAACTACCCGGCCTCCTTCAAGAACAACAATATCATCAGCATCAACCACCGTTGATAAGCGATGTGCAATAAAAATGGAAGTTCTTCCTTTGGAAGCTCTCCTCAAGGCATTCATGATTTTCTGTAAAATATACATATGGTTGTTTATAAGATTAATTTATTTCCAATTTTAAATCAAGAAGCCACATACAAAAACAACAAAAATGCCTCATATCAATACATATGTATGACACGTTAAAACTGCAGTGTTATTACTCTTGTTATTTCTTTTTAAATTAACAAGCATTTATTTCAAATCTGTTTGTGACTACTATACCCAAAGACAGGTTAATTGTTAAGCACTACACATACAAACCTAACAGAGTAACAAAATAGTTATTACTACACCTAAACCTTGCTTTGCTTCTACATGTATAACACACTGTAAATTATGTTTCTGACACTAAAATATTGTTCACTTGCATCCTTACAATACAAACTAATGGCAATTTTTATAATGAAAAGTTGCTTTATTTTTTTACCCTTATATACTACTATAATTCAGATTTATACTGTATGATTTACTGGGGCCATTTTAAATATAATTATGTTGTACAACAACATATTTTCCCAAAAGTGCTCAAGTACAAACTGTAAGCAAATGAAGTCATGAAAAAGTTCTATCATACATTTTTGATTTATTACAACATATGGTGAGAACAACAAATCTATAATATACTTTTCATTTAAAAACATCAAATATGTTTATGTTTTGTATGACAATGTATCAATACATCCTGTTCAAGTGTGAACAGCTGAACAATATACTGAAAAATCAAACAATACTAACTGGCCATGATGTTGCTAGCAGGATATTCTTCAGATGAAAATATGTCATTGATTTGTATGAGCTGTAATTAAATATCTTGTGTGCAAGAGTGATGTGTTCTTTTCTTTAAAAAAGTATTCATTTCACATTCTAATAAAGCTTTGTAAATACGAAAGGAGCCTATGATGTATCACAAATGTCCATAACTACATGTATTTAACTAACAATAACAGTACATAATATGATGTGTGTATGTCTCATGCCTTAAGCAGCATTTATACTTTTATAACAGAAAGTAGGTGACTACATTTCTTTCCGTTAAAATAGCAGTTCAACTATGAGTTCTGTGAACAATCAAATTATTCCTATCCAAGTATATGGTTACATTTGATAGAAAAGCACAAGTATCACTTACCACTAACACTGTTTTACCACACTGCAGAGCTATTTTTGTTCAATTATACATAATAATCTGTACACAAACCCACATACACAAATATGTAAAATAATAATGTACCAGCTTCATTTTGGAAACCTGGGCTGGGTTTTATCCAAATAAGATTTCTATTAAATCTTGGCCTTGTTGAAGACTTTTTTTTTTTATATACACCACTTTTCTTTAAATGATAAAAAATGAGCATGAATTTAATCAAATAATATAATTAACTTAAATCACTTTCATGGTTTTCTAAAATTTACTATGTTACTTGGAACTTTTGTTTAAGATTACAAAATCATTAACTTGTAATAAGAAGTTTTATAAATAGGACAAACAGGTTGAAATTGGTGCAGAAAGTGTCCATGGAACATTTATTCTGCTATATTTTTTAACATTTTCACCATTATTACTGTAGAAGACAAGATCTAAAATGAGCAAATCTGATTCCTAATTCTCCCTGGGTTTCATATGTGTCAGAAAAAATCATTATGGTTAAGGTGTTACCCTGGCTTTAACAGATTGTAACAGATTTACTATTGTGCATTTATTTTAATACTTATGTTCATTTAAGTTTGATGCATGTAACATATATTATTGGATATGTATTGCATATCCTACTTGTTTTATAAATTTGTAAAGTTCCTCAATTGTAAGAATCAACAACATACGATGTATGTAAAATACTATGATTGCCAGTATTCTTGCCAAGTGAAATTTCTAGAACCTCTTCTAAAGGCTTACAAATCAATACACTAAGAGACAGAATATTTTCCGGTCACTACAATCAATATACTTCAAGCCTCAGAAGCTATAACTGGGATTAACACTTATTAAGCAGAAAACTGTTTGTTTTTGTTTGTTTGTTCTGGATTTTGCACAAAGCTACTCGAGGGCTATCTGTGCTAGCCGTCCCTAATTTAGCAGTGTAAGACTAGAGGGAGCTAGTCATTACCACCCACTGCCAACTCTTGGGCTACTCTTTTTACCAACGAATAGTGGGATTGACCGTCACTTTATAACGCCCCCCACGGCTGAAAGGGCGAGCATGTTTGATGCAACCGGGATGCGAACCCGCGACCCTCAGATTACAAGTCGCAAGCCCTTAACACGCTTGGCCATGCCGGGGCAAGCAGAAAACTACAGAATTTGACCAGGAACATTTATAGATTTCGAACACTATTACAAACTGCTCAACTTCAAAAATTTAACCTAGGATGTTAGTATTTCTACAAGTAGATTAGATATTTTCCTCAATGAAAAGTAAGCTTGAAAACCATGTTAGACCAAACAAGAATAGGGCTAACTAGCATTCCTATCAAGTAAAATATATCTGTGTAATTTGCACCTCACAGACCTGGACCTTTGATATAATACTAAGTTTTAGACCAGATAAAAGATTACCTATAGTTTGTAACTTTGTAAAATTTTGTATATGAATAATTATTTGTAATGACAGTTATTATCAATTGTATTTTCTTGAATATTAAAATATATTTTTGATAAGAAAGAAAACTGTGTGCATCAATCTTGTTTGTAAATACCATAAATTTGATACATATCAAAATTCAATTAACTTTTAAACTAAAATTAAAATTAACAGCTCTTTGAAGTCATCAAAGAATAAACCAGAAGATCATTCGGGATAAAGTATAATATGTAACAAGATTTAGTGGGAAAATATTTTAACTAGGCAACTGTAAGAAATATGTAAAAGCAAGAATTTCTGAAAATAATTTACAAAACTTTCTATGATTACTCCACAATTTCTTTCAATTAAAATCGACTTTACTCTTATAGTATAATTCTAGGCCTAGAGGAAACTATAGGGGTAAAGCTTCAGCAGCTTTGGTTATTAAGCCTTCCACGAATTCTTAAGTTAAAGCTTTTCGTGTTTAAGAAATATAATTCAATCATCAAAAAGTATAATTTTTCTATGCAAAATTTCTGTTCATAACTTTATAATAATATTATAAGCATTCTCTCTCAAACATCACTAAACATGCTGATTAAGTGATACGATAGGTTAAAATCCCAATAATCAAAATGCTGATATTCACCCCCACCATCACTACCACATCATCCAAAGACTTAAAATTATTTAGACACTGTAAACAATTCCACATATTTACCAGTTAATATATTGTCTTAGAGCCACTTCTTTTGTTGAGGTTTGTAATATATAGCCTCTCATACATTATTTTTGTCTTTCTCTTATACTGTAATTCCTTGATTATTACTTCTAGTGCCTCTTTTTTCTTGTTTTTAACTGTTTTTATGCAACACTTTATTTGTTAATACATGTAACTTTGTGATGCAAAGTGTCCATTTCATTTAATTGAACATCACCATAATGATGATAATAATTTTTGAATTTTTCTCTGGCAGTCTTTTTTTATGTTCTTAATTAATTTTTCCAAAATAAATGGCACTTAGAGATAACTTAGTTTCATCTAACAGGTTGTCCTAACCTTCATTTCAAAGATGCCTATAAGAGAGACATGAAGTCTATGAACAACAATTCAGACATGTGGAAACTGCTAAGAACAGCAGTTAAGCTTGGTCTCAGATGTGAAGAGAACACAAATGAAAAGTTCAAAAGTTCCACAATTAACTTCATTAAACACAAGTTATTCATGTAACAGATGTCAGCAAACATGTTCTTCAACAAACAGATCATTCAGTCACACCCAAAAGTGTCAAAGAATTGAAACTCTTACAGGTGCAAATATCTACTGTCTTATGAGACAGAAACCTATCAACAAGTTCTGTTGCTTGATAAAACTGAATGCTGCTCTTCATCTTCATGCCACAGGGCTGTGTTTTTATTTTTACATGGATGAACAGATACTTCTGAGTCAGCCAGTCATACTCATCAGCTCCTTTTTGAAGTTGCTCAGGTAGGCTGGTTGATTAACTTGGAGAAGTCCTTCTCACATCATACCAAATATCTTGTACATATCAGTATACTGAAACGTCTCCTTTTTAATGTAATTCAATGGAATTGTGAGTTTGCCACACCATGTCTGTTCTCTCACTTTCTACACACAAGGTTCTGTCATTGTTGGGGACATAATATTCTATGACAGTGCTGACACCTATCAGACATACAGACATGCATTCCCTTCAGTGGGCTCTGCACAATAAATGGAACCTTCCTTAGAATCCCTGAATTCTTCCATTATACTTCCTCTTTCTTTGCACACAATCTCCTTTAATGATTGAAAGAGACTCACACATTGACAAGTGTCACTCTTTCTCCTTTTCTTCTAGATCTACAACCATTTATGGATGTCACATTTCAGGGCTGTGGCATATGAGTTAATAACCAAGAGGCTTTGGTTATTGATCTACAGATGAACTATCTTTACATATTAATGTCCTTGAGTTCCTGGCTGTTTCTTGGATTTTGGACCACTTTCTTCCCATTGCTATACATTGCCTGGTATGGATCTATTCCAACAATTCCATGATGGTGGCTTACAACAATCACCAAGGTAGCATCCAGTTGAGATCCCTGGATCTCCAAAATTGGGTCCATACACAACACATTTGTTTACACATGTGCAATGTCCAGTGTTTTCAATATTGTGGCAGATAGTCTTTCTCACCATGACAATATTTACCTAAAAATGCCTTTCTTCCTCTTTTCTGGTGGCTTTGCAATCTGTGGGGTTTTCCTCACATCAATGTATTTGTTGCCATCTTCAATCACCTGTTACTGGACCCTGGTACCTCATTCTCAGGCTTTGGTTATAGTTACCTCCAGCCAGAAATAGCTTTTGTCCAGTCCTTGGTGGGAAAACCTGCTTTCTCCCATTGCATAGCTTTTCATTTGACTCAAGTCATCCATCCTTCTTCCATGGAAGCATATTAACAGAAGTGGAAGGTTTTTTTGCACACAGGCTCAGGTTCAGAGATTTCCTGCTGTTCGTTATACTGTTGCTGATGCCTCTGACTTTTAATGTGGTTTTCTTGTCCAGGAGTCTTTTGATCTCCTCATTTTCAAGTTATCATGCAGCATTATCCCATACTTTTCATCTTTGCTGTTACCAAAGGGTTTTTCTTTCACCCATCCTTACCATGTTAATCTGTTCTTTCCACATTTGTCAACTTCCTAAGTGAACATCTCTTCCAGTGTTATATTAATGTGGCCCTTCATTCCCTTAAACTACCTATGTTGAGCTTTTGTTTCACCTGTCTATCAGGGCACATACCCTTCTCCTTTGGCCTACTGGTGTTGATGTTCTGACTTGCTTGACACTGACATTACACTCACACTTTACCATAATGTTTATCTTCTCTTTTATCCAGATCTTTACTTCCTCTCCAAAACCTTGTCAGCTTGTGAGGGTAACTCCTACTCATATTCAGGAATTGAAATCTGACAACTCTCCTTTTCCTCTTTAGCTGTCATCATCAACCTTTGGAAGTAATCCTACAATCAGGCTCTTGGGTCAACCCTCACATATTAAGCTCCCACTACTTACATCATATCGTGGTTTCGATTTCCTCAGGTTTTTTCCTTCACCTGTGGTTATACTTTTGATTTTGGTGCAATTCTGACAATGGGTTAGTCTTAATTAATACTTTAATTTCTTTCAGAGGCCCTTTATTTATACCTTCATTACCTGGATCCCACTCTATGGTGAGTGGTGCTTGACCAGGTATTTTTAAACTCTAAATTCACACAACATGCTATGTTGACTAGGATGTTCTTTTCCACAGCTCCTCATTATCACCTTTGAGACTGGGTGTTTCATAAGACTGCTTGTAGATGAATAACCTCATGGTACTTACTTCACAAATTAGTCCATTCCTGACCATACCACCCATGGACTTTATGGGTAAAGCAGAAAGGAATAGCTGCCCTTCCTTACCATGTCCTGACTGAATAAACTGAAATAGCTGCTTTCCAAACTAGGGCTTTGTGAACACCCATTGCACTGTCTTTAATGTTGACATTCCTCTGGGCTCTCAAATACATTCTTAGTACCCCCACCCTTTTTCTAGTAAAAAATGGGGGCCCTTTCCACTTACCAACTCCAAGCCACTGGAAGGGTTCTGCATAAGATGGCTGTAACCATTCGGCTCAGAGTAGGGTGGTGGTGTTTCACTGGTGTAGATGACAAAATATCCTCCATCTTGTGATTAAATATACAACAAAGTGAGATGTCAAAATGCAGTTCACTCTTTCGATTGGGAACCCCCATTCTACTCTTGTGTGGATGTCAGTACCACTCGAGCTAGTTTTATATTTTGAATAATAAATCAACATAAGTCCTAATGGAAGTTTCAGATCATCTATCCTCCTCCCTCAGTTCTTCCTTCTCTGTTGTGGGTCTCAGCAGAGATACTTGAGACTGTTCTAGTTCTATCCTTGATTCTACCTTGTTTTCTCTTGTTACATGGATGCTATTGCCATTTGAATGTTCTTACCTGTTTAACATTCACAGGAACTGACTGCATGTGACAGACTTCCTTTTGATACTGGGAGTTTATTCCCAGATCAATAGCTCAGAGCCAATCTTGTGTAATACTGAGAAATCAATGTGGTTCTCAGTTACCCAATTCTTGAGTTTGAGGTGAAGATCCTCATCCTACCCTTGAATGAATATCAATACTCTTTCAGGTCTTGGGTGTAGTTGACTTACTGAGTATGGCCTGTAGCATCCTAGCCACTCTACACCATGGGATTCATCCTTGTTTACCCACTTTCTTAATGTGTGATTGAGCTAATATATCTTTGTCTGGTTAGGATCACTTTCCTACTGTATCCCCTCCCCCTATGATGTGTTCCTCTAATTTCTGCTCTGATTTCTTATACATTCTGCACCTGAGTGAAAACTATGCCTGTTTCACAAATGGTCCAATTCCCCTCTCCAGGTCTTCATATCTGACTTTCTCATCCATAGTTATCCTTTGAATGCTATCAGGAAATACATCTGTTCTTTCCTAGCATAGATTCCTCCTCCTAGTCAACATGGGATTCTAGCTAATCTTGTGAGAAGAGGGAAGCACCATATTAGAAGTTATAATTTCCTTATACTGAATATGTATTTCCAATAGGTACTTCCTTCTATTCACACTTCCCACCATTCCTCCTTACTCACTTCCAATACCTCTGTCATCTGCCAAACTCCAAAGTAACAGTTAGGTAGACACATACAGAGAGAGTAACTTGCATCACATGAGCATATTATACTCCTATTGGTGAAGAGGTGATACATAAAGATTTGCATGAGACACACTGGAATCATTTGATTACAACAGGGAGTAAGAAAGGCTCATGGCATGCATAATAAAAAGTTCACATATAGAGGGCAGCAATGAAGGAGCTAATCCTATGAGGAAGCACCTATTGGAAATATATTTTCAGTACAGAAAAATTATAACTTACATTGAAGACTATAATTCTTAAAAGAAAAGACCTCATTTAAACTGCTGCAATATACAAATAACATAACAGTGCAACTTGATACACCGTAAATCATACTTTACACAAACATTTAAGCTAATTTCTCGTACTGTACTATAAACAACTTTTACAATGAAACACAGTACGATTGATAGCACATACTTTTTACACTATTTAACTTATTCTGACAAAAATATATAACTAGAGTAACTTCATAGTTTGAGATGTTTTTTTGTATTTCATTTAATAAACTTACATATTCTGTAATGGCATCTAAATTAGAAGTTGCTTCATCAAACACTAAAATAGGACTGTTCTTCAATGCAGCTCTGGCTATGGCAACTCTCTGTTTTTCTCCACCTGCAACAAATAACACATTAAATTTCTTTATCTCAGTGTTAAGATTAATATCAAAACTCTTGGGGTACAGTGGGTTCAAGACCTTTGTTTAGAAGAAGATACTACATACTAAGGTTACATAAGATTACTATTTTTCATTTCTAAGTGAATTCCTATTTCATCAGAACAAAAATAATATTTTTTAAATATTGCTTTTCAATAAAACAAATGTTAAAATCACAAAACTACTAAGAGATATAAAAATACAATGATAATGAAGTTTTTCTAAATAATACAATGTTTTTTGAATATTAGTAATTTCAAATGTAATTTAAGACAACAATTTATTAAAACTCCACTAGCTAATAAAGCCAGTTCTAGAATATGTCCACTTACAAGTTTTTCCATGCCTTTGACATGAAAGCCTGTTTAAAAGCCAGTGTTGAAAATATTGAGTAATAAAGCTATGTTGTTCCAGTGAAAACCTTTAAACTGAAATAACAGCCAAGAGTTGATAAGTTAGAAACTTCTGTCTTACTCTACAAATGCTAAAAACCTGGGATAAAGTCTATTATTACAATTCTGTTGGAATCTATTAAACCTTTTAGAAATACTTAATTAATGTTATGAATAATTTTTTTATTTAAATATATTAAAACTAAAATGTCTATACCACTCATATTACCTTTAACTAAAATTAAGTTGTTAAATTATCTAATCAAAAACACCTTAGTTGTGAAAAACAGTTGTAGCCAGAGAAAGAAAAAATTGAGTGTACAACTTAAAGGAATGAAGTCAAAATTGATAGCCAAACTAGTGTAATATCATATAATACTAAACACACTTTAATTTGGAGAATTTCATGAAATTTAGAAAATTTGTGCTTAACAGTTGGCAATAAATATTAAATAACGACCATCCACTGGTATAATTCTTTTTAAAACTTGAGGAAGAAGCTGCTAATCAAGTTTTGTTGGTCTAACCAATACTTATGTATCTGCTCAATAGTTCACTTTACAGTTATGTTATTCTAAATCACCTATGTCTAATATAAATGACAAAAAATTGTAAAAACGGTCCACCTTTACTCTTAGGTGAAGCTATCATAAAGCTATCATATTAGACTGATAGATTATGTGACTTTTGCTGTAGGTATACATGAAAATATTTGTCAAATCTGAGTAGGTTTTGTTGAATAACTCTGCCTCATGGGGCTTATTTTTTACACTAAGCAAAACTTCTAATTGTAGGTTGCAAAGATCTATTAGTGTACCTAATTAAAAATAATCTATGAAAGTTAAGTATGTTTTTTATTAAATAAAATTTCTGTACTTTTAGTATAAATAATAAAAAGGAGGAAGAAACTCAATCAAAATTGGAGATGTTATATCTCAGACATTTCTTAATGGATTGTCTTGATATTTGGTATGAGAAGTGACAGTCCAGCACAGCATGTCCACTAAAAATATGTGGTATTTTGGTTTAACACAGTCTAAGATACAAAAGGTGGAAAACAGGTTAATTATCACTCCTGTTATTAATATAGTGTGTGTTCTACAGAAGTTCGTCTTGGTCACATGACACTCTACTGTGCGTCTTGATCTAATAGTACCTACCAGATAACATCAACCCTCGTTCTCCAACTTGTGTTTCATACTTGTCAGGCCACTTCATGATGGTATCATGAAGTTCTGCAAGACTTGCTGCCTGGTATACTTCATCTAGGCTCTTGGTCAGATCTCCATAGTGGAGATTATGTAGTATGGTATTATGAAAGAGTACTGTGTCCTGTAAAGTAAAACATTTAAAAATTAACTAGTAATAACAAGTAATGAAATGTCAGAGTGTAATATTTCTAACAAAAAATCTACTACAATAATGAGCCACAAGTAAAATCAACTTGGTGTTTTGGAGTTGTCAAACATTTCCATTGGTGTGACGGGGATTAAAACCCATGACCCTTGGATTACAAGTCAAGAGCCTTAACCACCTGGCCATACTTGGCTGATTACTAAGGAGAACAACTTATTGTTAACTTTAGTAACATTACACTGTTGTTAAGTAATTAGCCCCAACTGCAATAAGATCCTGAAGTCACCACTGTTCGGTCAAATTACTTTTACTAACTGAACACAAGCAAAACAAAAGCTATAAACACAATCAAAGAATACTTTATAAAACTTTGATATACTGTTTACCTGTGGAACAATAGCTATGGCTTTTCTCAGACTGACAAGATCAACATCCTTGATATCTTTACCTGCTACTGTAATCCTCCCTTTATCAGGACTAAAGAAACGATACAGCAATCGAATAATAGTTGACTTCCTAGAAGATTTAAAATTAAAAAGCTGTTAGCTATGGCAATTAAAATTTTATATAAAAAATCAAAACATTTGCAACATTAGTTGGATTTCATTAAAGATGTGATAGCCTAATGCAGTTTTTTAAGTAAAATTCATAAAAACAAATTAAATTAGAAAAAACAGCAGGTTTAGCAATCAATTTGTAAATATTCTGACAAGTAAGTGGTATATCTAAAATTAATTAATATATTGTTTTTCTTTACTGTTATAAGGTAATTCATTTTAAATGTTATTTTTGTAAATATCACTATAAAATTGAATGATTTCTCATGATTAACTTATCTGTTGAACTTCCAAGATAAATACTAAACTTCATACAGAAATAAGATATACACTTCTTTCCAGTACAGTTCAATATTTTAATTCTTTTGACATGGGTACTGCTTTCAAACACATTTTTATGCAATGTATAATACAATGCAAAGGTTTGATATCTAAGTTTCAGTCCTTTGGGAGGGGTACACTTTAAAAATTAATTATATATGAAAAGGGGAAAGAACTGGAGTTAAAAATATAACCCAAAGAAAATCTTTGAAGATATCCTACATAAAATGAAAAGGTATATATATTTTTTACTATTTCCTAATTTTAATTATTTCATTGTGCATTGATGAATGTAGAGAGTTAGTGATATCATTGAGAAAATGGAAAGCAAAATATAAACATTTACCTTATATATATTTTTTACTATTTCCTAATTTTAATTATTTCATTGTGCATTGATGAATGTAGTTAGAGAGTTAGTGATATCGTTGAGAAAATGGAAAGCAAAATATAAACATTTACCTTATATATATTTTTTACTATTTCCTAATTTTAATTATTTCATTGTGCATTGATGAATGTAGTTAGAGAGTTAGTGATATCGTTGAGAAAATGGAAAGCAAAATATAAACATTTACCTTACAGAAAAACTCTTGATATTTATTTACAAATTTCTGGAGGTTATGTTAATGAAATATAAAAATTATAAAATGAAGAAAAGTATTTTTATACTTAAAATAAAAATCACCTTGTACTCAAACTATTCAGAGTTTGAGTGCAAATAACTATTGCAGGTGAATAACATATCTTTATTTGAATTTGTTACTAAAATAATTTTGTTCCTTCTGTACAAGTTTCTTATAGTCTTTAATAAAATATTACCGGATTTTGTGAGTACATCTCTGAGTACTCTATGTAGTGTTGTATAAATGTCCTTCCCCAGTCGAGCAGATGTGAAATACATCCACCCATTGCAAAAGGGTTAATAGAAGTTTTAATTGACATAAGTAAGTATTTTAATTATATTCATAGTTAAAACATTGAACAGCCATTCTCTGAACAAAGAACCTTACAATAAGATACATTCAAGTAAATATTCTACCTCAAGTTTCACATTTGCAAAGCACTTTTTGTCTGGGTGTTCATTTATACTGGCAACACAAAAAATCTCTACACTGCACTGAAAACAAACTTAGATAAGATCATGGCAGAACAAAAGAAAGCTGTTCACAAAATATTTTTAAAACAAATACAGAAGAAGCTAAGCATACTAAGATTTGGTGACAGTTAAGGCTGTATAATACGACCACAGCTACAAAATAGCTTTTATTACAGTTACTTAAAACTGAATGACATAATCATAAACTGGAGCCTCTAGCAATCACACTGAAAAATTTAGACAAAGCCATTGCCAAAATTTGGATTATTTTTCACTGTTGTTTAAAACTGTGACTCATCCAAGACTATGACTTCTCAGAGCTGCTACAACTACATTTTTCAAAATTTATAATAAAAAATACAAAGTATCATCAGTCTACTGCAAAGTTTTATTTGCATCCTTTTTCAAAAAGAGAAAATAATACAATTTATATCATAGTAAAAAATAACAAACTGAGAATTATAATTTAAAGAACTTGTAAGTATGCCTAAATTGCTTGTTTCTCATTTTTTGTCAAGAAAAAGTAAAACAAAAAAGTGCAAATTACACTCTAGCTCTAAAACCTTGATACATCTGGTTTATTACTTCTAACTTATTTACCTTCTAAACAGGTTAAGAAGGTTGTGTCATAGACAAAACTTTCTAAAAAAATGTTTTTCTTTTTTTTACAAATTTTTCAAACTGTAAAAAATACAATCTTTTAGTAACTCTAAACTATGACTATGGCATGTAAATCATCTAAATACAGTTTATGTTTATATTATTCTATTTTTTACTTAGCAAAAACAGTTAATAAAATTCTAAAGTCATCCCATCTTCATGTTATTCTTAATTAGTTTGATTTCTTGAAAACATTTTGTTATTTATCTAATATTTTTTAGTGGTAAGTTTGCATGTTTCAGTTCCATTTCTTATTTTACAGGTTTTTTTGTTTTTGTTTTTTTTCTTTTCTTCCAGATAAGTACAGTAAAGTGCCTTTACTTTCTGGGCACTCTCCATACCCCTTCAGTTACAAGTATATTCAGTAAAACCCATATATATTGATATCTTTTGTAAGATATAGCATTCTTACAGTGTCTTTGGGATATTTCTTTGATATAATGGAGTCACTGGCTGAAAAAACATACTGGTAACTAAAGCACTACTACTATCCAAAAAAGTAAGAAATGTTTAATCTGCTGATACAGATTCTTGCACTTGAAGTAATCTAACCTGCTGCATCATTTTTTACCTTTTGATTTTCTACATGTTACTGAGTTATGCAGGTTTCAAGGAATTCCATCCTTCATTTCTAGCCCTAGGCTTCAAATCTGTTTTTAAGTATTTTAAATAACTGATGTCAACCGAATAATTCAGAAGAATTATTTAGTATAATCAAAACTACACATTTTTTAAATTCTTACATCTATGTAGTATTACTGTTATTGAAAAACATTTCAAAACAACACAAATACATTTTAATACTCTCCAACACTCTAACTGCAGAACCTTCTGAAGCTGAAAATCACAAAATGGAGAAGAAAATATTAAATATCTACAACACTATACGAGCCACAAAATTAAACCAGTGCCCTTTACAACTTGATGGCAATATAACAATCACAGTAGAAACCTATAAAATTTCTATAACTGTTGTGACTTGTAAAAACCAAGTTATAATATGTAAATTAATACAATGAAAGTTACACTTGGCTAAATACACTGGTACTTAATGCAAGTTGATAATATTCAGACACAAAATGGAGGTTAAATTTATCTGAATATTTTGTCCCTTGAAATACTTTCAAATTATAGTAACAATAAAATGAAATATAGCCTTACCCAGATCCGCTACCTCCAACCAGAGCTACCTTTTTTCCTGTAGGAACTGTAAAGCTAAGATTATTCAAGATGGTTTGACCTTTCACATATTCAAAACATATATCTTCAAAAGTAACTGTAGCCTGTGTTGGAGTCACCTGAAGAATTGGAGCCTGAAGTTTTGTCTGGAGAATGTAAAATGTTTTTTTTCCTTTAGTTAAACTAAAAGCAGGCAAAAGGTAAAAAACACAACAGAATTGAATATATGATACCCAATCCTCAAGTTATCTTTACCATTTGGCTTTATATGTGTACCTGTATATATTAGATGTACTTCCACAGGGTTCCAGAAATTGTTCTTTTTCAAAAGTAACTAAAGTTAAGTTAAAAAGTAACAAATAATTTTATTTTTTGAAGTTCATATATCATGCTATGTTGTAATCTACAGATTACATAATTCTTCTTTTAATTCATGGCATGCATGTTTAAATGCCACCTCAACAGTACAAATTACAATGTAAAGCATCCCTCATGTGACTTTTATTTTAGTGTCTACTGACTAGCAGACAAATAACACACTACTGTATAGTGGTAAGAGTGCTTAAAACAGGTGACCCCCTAAAAGTTACCTTTGGCCTCCCTTCAGAAAAATAAATCATCATCATCACCACTGCCTTAAAATGTTTGTTCGATTTGTATCAAACCAATGCAATGATTGTAACTGTTATACATTTACTGCATTGAAGCCTGATGAAAGTCCTTGTTAAAATATTTATTTTGCAAAATTTGTTTTCAAAAATGTAAAATTAAATTTTTTGCATATAGTAATTTTCATCAATATATATAAGACTACATATTTAGGTTTAAACACAAGTGAAGCAACTACTCAAGTAAGATACAGTTAGATAAATGTTATCTATTTATTTTACTTTTAATTATATATATATAGCTTTCACAATTTCTACAAAGTGTATGACATCATTAGACCAGTAAAAATATTTTTTGTTATTCAAAAATGTGACTGTTTGAATGAAATAAATAAAGAACAAGCCATATAGCTGTACAACTACAAAAACTGGTTTAACTATTTAATACAAATTTCTATCTATGGGATGATTACTTATTTTGTGAATTGAGATAACATAAGACAAGATATTAAACACCCATAAATACTGAGTCACAGAATCTGTGTAGCCTGTAATATGTGAAACTTGTCTTTCAAGTCAATAGTGCACTTTCATTTCCTTACAAATTGTAAATTTTCTAAAAATAAAGCATACATTTCAGGTGTAGAAACATAAATTATTTTCTAGGAATGCAAATTCAGAAATGACAATATACTTTCTGTAAGGTGAAAAATTAAAGAATTTGTTTTGAAACTTGTCAGTTTTTAAGTAACTGAATATCCATAAACTTAAAACTTGCATATTTTCACTATTTCAAGCAAAATTACAGTTTTTAAATACGTTTCTAAACAGCATATTGAATTTTTTATAATAATTATAAACCAGCAGCTGTTCTGAAAACATCAACTAAAGCTTATGAGTTTATCAACATAAAGCTGCAGTAGCTGTAAATGGCTTTTCTAACCTCAATGTTTGGCTTGAGAGCCATCAGTTCAAACATTGTTTGCATATCTAAGAGAGACTGTCGAACTTCTCTGTAGACAGATCCCAGAAAGTTAAGTGGCAATGACAATTGAAATATCAAGCCATTAACCATCACTAGGTCTCCAACAGTCATAGTACCTGAATGACAAACAATATTAAAACAACAAGTAAGTAAAATACTGAAAGAAGTGGAAGCTAGTTTTAATTTATATTTTTAAGTCATGAACAAATCTTTATAAATTTGTAGTCAGATTTATTGTATATAGAAGAATTATTTTATGTGATTAGTTCTACAATGCTTGTTTAGTAATGCTAGAAGGTACACTAATGTCAGGCATACTGAAAGAAGTGGAAGCTAGTTTTAATTTATATTTTTAAGTCATGAACAAATCTTTATAAATTTGTACAAGTTTTTTAAAGTTCTAAGTTTGTGGAAATTGAGCTACAGCTTCTCTCAATTTCAGTAATTTAAACATCTGTCAGATACAACATTTCTTTGCTTTTGAGTATTTATAATTTAGTGTTAAGCATATGCCTGACATTAGTGTACTTTCTAGCATTACTAAACAAGCATTGTAAATTCATTTCATACTACCAGAATTTGTTACTACTAATCACATACATACATAATTCTGAATCTATATACAATAAATCTGACTGATGCTACTGTACTTTCTACTATTATCGATCAACATAAAAACGCTACTACAAAAGGCTCAGTAAAAATGCCATAAAGAAAAAAGAAACAAGTAAAAATATGGTTATAATTCCTATACAACTAGAAATCTTAATATGTAACTGATATCTTAATATGGCCTATACAATAATTAATTGTTCAATTATATGGGTCTTATTCCAGTATTTTTGGGACCAACAAATTAATTATTTGTTCATTACTGGTATTTAATAAGGTAATGACTGTTACTGTTATTTTCTACTTACCTTAGCTTCTAATTCCCATGAACAGTCAACTAGTCAAATCTACTTATATCTCACCTAAAGATAGGAGTTACACAAAAGAGCAATCATACACCACATATACAAACTATAATTTCACTGATCCTCAAAATGCCAGAGGGAGGGTTATGAAAGTTTTGGAAACAAGGAAATTTTATCTGAAAGACAAAATACTAGCAAAATCTACTGGTCCAATTTAAAAATTTGCCTCTCACTGTAACACTAGTTAATATTTTCCTAAACTGAAAATGTATTTTCAATAATACTTACCTTTGCTGACACTATAGCTGCTTCTTGATCTCCAGAGTTTACACTCTTTACCCATCTATGCATTGAGAATGCTTGTGTTGGTCGAGCACAACATGCGTATTGAAAAACAAACCAAAATGGACAAGTTATTATGTCAGTGACAAAATAATTTTTTTTTCTGTCTAATAAGGAAGTCTGATTTTATTTTGTGGCTTCTGAAAGGAGAATATGAGTATGTTGTTCTGTTAACTGATGGGATGGAGCCATAATGAGCCAGTTTTCCATATAATGATGAGTGTACAGGCCTAAGGAATGCTGTTGATGAGAAGATTCTCAAACATCTCTGCAAAAGCACTAAGGTGCTAAAGCAACAGTAAAAGGAAGAGCCAAGAGCTGTTGTACCTGGCCCTTGAGCATGAACCTGAGAAATATCTAAGAAGATCTTGCTATGGTAACATCAAACTTGGTCATTCATAGCCCTGATGCAAAGTGCCACAGTAGGGTGAGAAAAAAGTTCACAGTGAACCAATGAAGCTCTAAGAAGTGGTTGAGTCAAGATAGATTGATGATTGGATACCAATTTCCTGTCATTTTGGTTGCCATGAATAAATGACAATAAAATTCTAGAAGAACAGAACTGACCCTCTACTACCTTTTTGACTGACAACTCTTTTATGGTCTGGGAATACAACTCCACAATGAGTTGAGGTGAATAGGTAACAGGTTGAGAAGACGATGGTGAAGGTGATGTAAATTTAATGATCAACCCTGAAGCAAGAACCTGGAGTATCTCCAAGGGTCCATAGTGTAAGAACTATAAACTTTCAGAAAGTGATGTAACTGAGCACACATTGCTTCCCTGCCTCCAGGATAGTCACCAATGACAATGGCATTGGCCCACCCATGCAAAAGATCCTCAAAAATATGGATAGATGCTATTAGAACTGAGAGACCTGGGAACCAAAGTAGGAGGTTTGGAAACACTGCAGGCCAATATTCCTAAATTAGACTCAGAAAGACAAGTCAAGGACAAGAAAGACAAATGCAAATGTGCAGTATCAATTTGGAACTTTAATATTTCTAAACTGTCAGCAAATAACAATGGAACTAAGAAAAGGAGCTTTCCATAATTCTCCGAGGGCAGAAGATGGTAAACAACTCTTTCTAACAAAGCTTCTAAACTGAATAAATCCAAAAACAGATAACCAGGAGTCCAAAGGAAGAATGAAGGACAATCTGACTAAGGCAGAAATCAGTAAAACCCTCAACTCATCCTCAAATTGATAAGAGGAATGTTGATAAGCTTCAACAAAAGTTGAAATGAAGATAAATACCTCAAGACAGTTGTGAGTGTGAGATGAATATGAGAAAACTGTCACCTATGTAAAGTAATCATAGGTTCCAATCTAGACTCCCACAGATCCAAAAGGGATGTAAATCCACTGAGAATCTAAACAGGCCTCTTCTTGACAGTGAGAAGCCAAGTTACACTCATACAATGTGGGGGACAATGCATAGCTATCCCATTGTGTAACTGAGTGACAAATCTCTGAGAATGAACAGCAATATCAGGAGGAGAAAAAACCAAGCAATTACATGCCATCCTTTCTGCTAACAGAGAAGGAGTAGTGTCAAATGCAATAGAAGAAATCCCCTAAACCTCACAAACTCTATTAACCAACTGAAGTAAAAGAGTTGGAGGTGGCTGCTCAAAATGCTCCTCTGTTGAAGCTGCCCTAGTAAAAGAAGGAGCTAGAAAATGTGAAGCTAAATTCTTGTCAATCATTCCCAGGTCATTTGCAAATGCTGCTTCACAACTCTCTGTAGAGACACCCTCGGTCCTCACACATGCCTCCATCTCACTGCGAATCATATCCTAGAGAGCCTC